>NC_136521.1:55487253-55547253 GCF_053919585.1 Euprymna scolopes | reverse complement strand
CTCAAAACGGATTAGAAAGATTTTCCAAAATCCCACTACCCAGTATATCAAATTTCGAGTCTTTAGACTGAAAATTGACAGAGTTATTGTGTCGGGAAATGTACACAGACACACACATTCACTTTTATAGATATATATAGTCCTCCACATACAGTACTGTTTCACTGTTTCACAGCTCATCAGTGCGGCTAGACAAGCAACTACCTCAACCCAGGATCAAAACCCGACCGCCCAACATTTATTTGCTCCAACACTATATACATATACACCCCTAAATATAAGAATAAAAAAATACCCCCCCGCCACAAAAAAATAGCACATAATATTACCCCTATGTTAGTTGCCATATTCCTTTAGAATATATAGTTAGAAAAGAAACTAATTATGTGGCGATGTCACTCAGCGGGTTGCTGAGAAAATATATTCCAAAATTCATAATGATGAGTTCATAAAATATAAATAGCTGATGGAACGAAGGCAATATATACCTGTACAGATTACTGATTTGACATTAAGATTCCCGAGTTCGACAAAGCACAGCTTAACAATTAGATAAATTTTGTGAAAGCAACATTCAAGATGAGAACAGTAGTGCTGAGTTCAATCCTGAACGAAGGCAGTGAAAAAGTAACATTCAAAACAGAGAATCAGCAACTACGTCCCAGAGCCTAGCTGGAGTCCGAACACGGTACCCCCGTAATAATAATAAAGGGTTGGGTTCGAGACTCCTAACAAACGGTTCCCCAGTTCGATACAAAACACCTGATGAAGGCCGGAGGGCAAAACGGCCGAAACGTTGTGATGTTAACAAACAAGATGAGGAAGTCAGTCCGACAATCTCAATCAAAGTAGTCCATATAATCCAAATAATACAAGTGTTGCGTAAGAGACCCCAAGTAGGAGGTTAAACAATAAATTTGGACAGAAAACGTGATCAAGGGTCACGTGCAGAATCTTCGTGTAGTCAAAGACGGCAAACAAAAGAGTCGGTCACAAGTCTAAAAGAGCCCGAGAAATTACGTCAAAGCGAGTGATGTCATCAATACCGATGGAATGTCGGTCGGCTGGCCACATTAATAGGGACATGCAGTGAAAGACACGAGGCAACAACAACACAATTAAGGAGCAACAAAGCCTTCTACACACCACCCACCAACCCCTTCACGCGGCAATCAGATTTGCCAATCTGTCATTAAAACAATGAATATTTTCATCACCTTTGTTCCACTGGCGAGTGTTTAAGTATTTTTAAATTAAATTATTATTTTGAAGTTAAATAGCCTTAAACGGAATGGATTATTCGGCCATCCTCATTATCATTTCATCACCAGAGTGAAATATAACACAAGTTTCTATCCTCATATAAAAATTCCGAAAAATAATAAGTATCTGAAAAGCTTAACTGGATATGAAAATAAATAACTGGATCTGATCGAATTAATGATATGGTTGAAGGGGTGTCGTCGGGCAGCGTATTTACGTGAAAATCGAGTAGCGGGTGTATTCAAGTAAAAATCGAGTAGTGGGCGTATTTTGTTTAAAGTCAACTGATAAGCGTATTCAAACGAAAATCAAGTGGCGGGCGTATTCAAGAAAAAAAAAAAAAGAACGGTAGGCGTATTTAAGTGAAAATTGGATTCAAGAAAAATACAAGCAGTGAGCGTATTTAAGTAAAAGTCGAGCAGTAGATGTGTCCAATGAAAACAGCGGAATAGGCTTATTTAAGTGAAAATCAAGCAGTAGGAGTATTCAAATGAAAATCAAGTAGTGGGCGTGTCCAAGTAAAGATCGAACAATGGGCGTATTTAAGTAAAAAATCAAGCAGTGGGCGTACTCAAGTAAAAATCGAGTAATGGGCGTATTCATGTAAATATCAAACAGTGGGCGTATTCATCGGAACGCTTAATGGGCGTATTCGACGCAGAAGCAAACCGTGGGCGTATTTAAGCGAAAATCAATCAGTGGGCGTTAACGTGAAAATGGTAGCTGTGGGCGTATTGAAGTAAAAGTGCATCATAACTCAAAATGCATAGAAAAATCTCGCCGGACTCGTTAAAAATATTCACTTCGTTTTTTTTTTTAATTTTTATTTTTACTACGCAGGCATTATCGTCACTTATATCGTTTCATCCAGACGCGTTTCCCGTGAAGCGTACAAAAAAAAAAAAAAAAAAAAAAAAAAAATATGCACCTAGAAATAAAAGCTATAACAGTAATGGGATCGACGCCATCTTGTTAAAAGGATTATGGGAAAAGAAAAATGTCGAGAACATGAATAAAACGTAAATAATAAACGATAGGAAAATCGATTGATAATATATCTCTTTCGTACGTTTATGTAATGGATTATCATTTATATATCTATCTACTTGTATAAATATACTAGCATGGGTGCCCGGCGTTGCCCGGGTATTTGGAGATGTATGTTGAGCAAAAAAAAAGTGGTTATTTTTTTTAAAATTTGACCCCTATTATAACCTCTTAAAATTTATTGTTTTGATCTAAAATGAAGTTATTAAGTTAGATCCATGTCCAAGAAACCTATATATAAAAATTCAAGTGTTTAGACCGAAAATTGTCGGAGGAGTTTGGTAGAGTTCTCAAAGGTCAAATCGATGAACTTTGACCCCTTAATCGCAAAATTTCTGGCCAAAAACCAATCACAAAGATTTTCCCAATTCTCAGTACCCTATATATCAAATTTCGAGTCTGTAGACTGAAAATTGACAGAGTTATTGCGTAGGGAAATGTACACACACAGACACACAGATACACAGACAGACAGACGGACACTTTCACTTTTATAGATATATAGATATATACAGGCACACTCACACACACACACTCGCATGTATGTGCCTTTCTACATGTATAAACGTTCCCTTTATTATGTATGCGTGTGCGGAACGGTCTCTACCAAACTACTCTGTCAATTTTTGGTCTACAAACTTGAAAATTTGATATATAGATATTAGATATTCGTACCTATGGATCTTATTCAATTTGGTTTTTAGCCGGTAAAAATAGCTGCTAAGACGTCAAAATTAAAAAAAAATGAACTTGGCAGGAGTAAGTCGATTAAACCTGTTATTTCTACGCATAATGTTAAACTCCGTCAATTTTTCAAGTTTTGATATCCATTTGTCCTTCGGTCATATATTAGCGAATACCGTTGGTGAGCTAAAAGTTTAGTTTCGATTCTAGCTGATTGCACCCGACTCATTTAAAAAAAAAAAAAAAACTTTTGAAATCACTACTATATATTGTGTCTGAGGAAGTGGCACTCGTCTGACAAGACGTTTGCAATCATATATATATATATATATATATATATATATATATATATATATATATATATATATAGACAGACAGATAGATATTTGAATTGTGTGTATTTAGGCAGTATTCGTTCATTTAAGCAAACATTGTTAAACATAATAGAATTAATCTGGTTGATAATATTTTTTCATCATTTCATTTTTCCTAATAATCTTTTTGTGTAAAAGTTGTAGAAAGGTAATTTCCATAAGTATCACGAGTACTTTTGATTCTTTGTCGAATCATCTTCGGGTGAAAATAACCAAATGGACATAAAACTAGAAAAATTGATATAATTAAAAAAAAAAAATGGGAACTCCAATGTGATTTTAGTAAGACATAAACTATCGCAGTTCCAGAAGAATGTTTACAATTTTTGTAAGTGTAGGTAATTGCTTTTTTGACGTCTAACGACTTCACATATTGGTTTTAGCAACTTTTTTATTCGTTAACTTTTGCCTTCTGCGTTTATTCAATTAAATAATCCATCATGCCTTAAATAAACTGGTCATATACACCGAACGCATCAGTATGTAGCATATTGGGTCATGAGGGTTTTGTTTTCTCTTTTCTTTAAAGAAAAGATGTAAAGTTACGCACCTTTTATTTAACGGTGTCACACACACACGTTTTAACATAGAGACGCCCAACACGTTGTAGGCTCTGTTACAAAGAACATAAGAAAGGAAGAGTAAATAAATTCAACTCATTTCTGGTTTTTAATAAAAGACCTTTATCCGTCTTTTTCTCAGCCATGCGTGACTTCACATCTCGGATGTGACGTCACCAAACGGGGAGGGGGAAGGGATAATGCGATGCAATGCTACCTTGCCTTCCCTCTGCTGCACAATTGGTGCAGCTTGAAAGATAATACAAAGTATAATAATATGATACTAGTGACGTTGATCCACACCGTCACCAACTGTTTGGAAGTTGGAAGAAAGATAAAAAATGCATTACAAAAAGAAAGAGGAAATGGGTTTATCAGCAGAACAAAGTTATTCACAAAGGAACACAAAAGAAAGCTGAAATAGGATTGTTAATCAAGATGAAAATATATACAAAAAAAGAAAAGTTAATCAGCAGAACGAAGATATAAGAAGCTGTTCACAAAGGTATACAAAAGAAAGCTGAAAAAGTATTGTAGAAAGCTGAAAAAAGTATTGTCAATCAAGGTGTGGCAGTAAACGAGAACAAATCGACAGGAGATATATTTAGAGTTAGTTAGCCGGCACTTTGAGGAATGGCCATGAGTTTTTTGCGACAGTTACGTGTTAAGGACAGTTTTCAGTTGGATACAGTTGAGTATAGTTGCCAATTGTTAGAATTTTTTTTTTTTTTTATTTCTAATGCGCCTCTCTTTTCTTGGTTTCTTGTTATCCGAACAACTTGGTTAATTTTGAGAAAGAATAACACAATAAAATTCTTGTATTTAAAATAACGTATATTTACAAGTAAAGGTTAAAGTTTCCAAAACAGTTGTTCTGGAGGAGTTTCTGATTGTTGCAGAAAAAGAGGGTAATTTCTGAGAAGTGCTCGCTGTTAATCTTTTTTTTTTCTTTTTTATTGTTGCAAGCAACTCCAAGTAATAGTGGGTAATTTGCATGAGTGGCTTTATGCAAATTACCTTACAAAGTTTGAGTACAAATAATTCTAACACAATCTGACATAGTCGAAAGCAGATCGTGGCTCGGAAGAAATGCGGAAATGAATTGATCAACCAACTACGAACACTGCTGCGACAGAAAGCTAAGATGTAAGCCTTATTATGCAGAGTCAATGGTGGCTCACACACACACACGCACACACACACACACACACACACACACACACACACACAGACAGACAGACAGACAGAGTGCAAAAAAAGGCTATTTCTCGTATTTTATTGTATTTTTATACTTATGAATCAAGATATGGCCAGAACGAGATGAGAAGACAAAAGAGGCAGTGTTGGGGTCGGTGATTGTCTCGCTTCTTTTAATTACTCCTTTATATCTCACATTTCAAGAAGATGCTTTTGGCAGAGAAAAGAAATGGGCCAGGTACGTCTAAGGATGGAGTACTGTTACCACATCTGGACAGGAGCTGCTAAAAAGACCTACTCCTGCCTTGATAAAACTTCGTAGCTTAGGGGGAGATGGCCTTTTCTCTTCCCTACAACCTCTTTCCCACAGAAGAGACGTTGCGAGCCTGTCTCTGCTCTATCGTTATTTTTATGGCAAGTGCTCGTCTAAACGCCAATATATACCCCCCGCCTGACTTTAACGAAAAACACTTGTCTAGCTAAAACCACTATCAATAATTTCCCCCACTCTTTATCTGTGCCTAAACCAAAACGTAGATTCCATGAACAAAGCTCCTTTCTTAAAACTACACGCCTGTGGAAATCTGTTCCGTTTTCCTGCTTTCCAACTGACTACAATATGGTCGTCTTCAAGTTCAAAGTGAACAAGTTCTTGGTGAGCTGTTCCCTTTAAGTAATCCAATTGATTAAATTTCCACTACTAACGATTACTAAAAAAATTCCCATTGAGTACTGGACACTTATTAACCTTATCCTCGAGTGGCCTCTGGGTTTTGATAAGTGGTGACCCCTTTGTAAAAAACAAAACAAAACAATAACAAAGCAAAAAAAAAAAAACACTTATTGTTGGCAAATTTTCGATCTTGAAGTACTATTTTTTAAATACTTAAATCAAGTTTAATGTAATTGTTACATGCCAATACTCGGGACCCACACGTTGTATGGAAACAGTCACAAGGGAACAAAGTACAAGGAAAGAATTTGACTGAATTTTTTGTCAGTTGTAATTACAGACATTTATTTACAGGTGCTTCTAAAATAACGCCTTTTCTTTTGTTCAAAAGTTTCTCATACTCTAATGTGCCTAACAAGACTCTTCCGGTTCGAACATGTGGCCCTTGGTCTTTATCCAGCCATGTTTAGGACAAGTCATTTCTTCTCGTTATTGGACCACGTGTGTAACACGTCTATTTCTGTCCTTCTCGGGATAGTTTTTTTTTTAATATATCTTTTATTTTCTTCTTCTTCGCTGTAAAGTCACCTCGCACACGGCTCGGTCATTTGCATACATTGACTGTCGCACAGTTGCTGCCGCTGCTGCTGCTTCTATACACCCGTCCGCGTTCTGTTACAAACTGTTGCATGACCACATGCTGCAAAGATGCGACAAAGAAGAATTGAGAGGCATAAAACATGTGTGGCGGGGGGGGGGGGGGGCTCGTGGAGAAAATAAAGGCCACTGGTCAATTGAAATAGAAACCATCTCTGATATTTCTGTTTTATCGATTATTTTGCCGGTTGACCTTCGGGATAAACGTTTACGTTAAAAGATCAGAGCCGACACATTCGGACATGGAAGTCATAGAAAATAGAAACACAAGAAAACAATAAAATACGACCCCCCCAAAAAAAACAAGATAAAAAGAAAGATTCAACCAAGAAGAGAAAGAAAGGAAAGCATCGAAATAAAGAAAGAGAGGGTAAGAAAGAAAGAAGGAAAGACAGAAAGAAAAAAAGAAAGAGAGGGTAAGAAAGAAAGAAAGAAAGAAAGAGAGGGTACGAAAGAAAGAAAGAAGGAAATAAAGAAAGAAAGAAAGAGAGGGTAAGAAAGAAAGAAAGAAGGAAAGAAAGAAAGAGAGGGTAAGAAAGAAAGAAAGAGAGTTAGAAAAAAAATCAAGAAATAAACACCCCCCCACACACACACATATATATATATATATATATATATATATATATATATATATAGTCATCCACATACAGTACTGTTTCACTGTATCGCAGCTCATCAGTGCGACTAGACCAGCAACTACCTAAAGCCAAGATTGAGGCTCGACCGCCAGAGCGACAGTCAACACTTCTCACTGTTACGCTTCTGCTAAGATTGTACGCTAAATTACAATGGTTAAACATTATTAAAACGTATAAGCTCTGTTGTAGCCAGCAGTGAAATAGCCACGCGGTATCGTGTTCCAGATACGGCCACTTCCAGGAAAGAAAATTTGCTCATGGAATTTTCGTTTTGTTTTAGGCACTAGTAGAGAGTTAGGGAAATTGTTGATCGTGTTTGTCGCGAACGTTGTGCAGGGGGAACCAAAGATTGAAGCTCAGTCGAGCACCTGTCATGAATATATTGATAGAGCAGATTCAGACTCGCAACGTCTCTTCTGTGAGAAAGAATTATTCAAGAAGAGGAAAAGGGCACCGCTGAGAAGATTTTGAAGCCGGTTTTGTAGCTTGTCATAACAGCAAAGGATGCTCTGAGGGGCTTCTTCATATAAGTGGTGACAGTAATCCATCTCAGGATGCAATTGGCTCTTATACAAGTAGAAGAATAGAATGAAAATAAAACAAATAGCGGTTGTGACCCAACGGGTCACGTAATACTTTCATGTGTTTCTAGATGTGCCGTACTGTTCGTAAAAAAACAGATTGTTCAGAAATACTGACTTTTTTTTATGGAAATCGCTCCAGACAAGCCATAAAGCCACTGGATGTAATAATCTAAGAAATACTACTTCAAAGTCAAAAACTTGCCAACAATAAATACACTCTGACTCAGAAAACAGCAATTCTTCCCTCTTTGATAGAAACATCGCTCCTGGAATAACGAGGATTAAAGGACAAAATAAAGAATGCGGAAGTTACGCGGTTGCCGAAAATAAACCAAAGATCCACTTTTTATTCTCGTTATAAGGAAAGCTCACATACCTTTCACATTTTATATGGTCTTCTGTATAAGATTAAAGTGTAGTATCTGCTTAGTTTGGGGAGACTATCCTCCTACGTATTTATTGCTTCCACGGATCGGAAACTACGAATAATTTATCATCTCATGTACCTCGCTCCCGCCTTTAGAGAAGGGTAGGTTTATTGTCTGTCGCTTGAGCGGTTCTCGTCCACAAAGGAATGTCGACAGGCCAGAATGACCGATTTTAGGAACCTGTATACACAGACCACGCGTCAACGTTGTGGATTGGTTGTTTTTGTTTTACGACATATCGACTTTTTTCAAAAGAATCCAGTAATTTTAAAGAACAATTTTTTTAATAGAATATATATTTTTTTTCAAGTCGATTTCTATTCAACCCATAGTTCGGACCCTAACTGGTACTACCACTCCGGGTCAGAGTGGACCTGTGAGCAATGGCAATTAAAGGGTGGCTCCACACTCCCCAAAGCAGTAAGTTGCTGGAATCCATATTAAATAGAGAAGTAGTCAACCACCTCAGCAGAAATAACCTTCTTAGTGACATGCAAAATATGGTTTCCGTTCTGCCAGATCTACAGCAGATGTGCTAACGGTTATATCTCATAGAATTATTGAATCTCTCGACAAAGGCTTCCTTTCTAGGGCAATTGTTCTTGACATATCAAAGGCCTTTGATAAGGTATGGCATAAGGGCCTACTTTACAAGATTTCCAGCTACGGTATAACTGGAAATGTTTTCTCAATCATTAAATCATTTCTTTCTGATAGGCTCATAAGAGTAGTGGTTGATGGACAGAAATCAGAGGCCCACAGTATTAATGCTGGAGTCCCTCAGGGGTTCATCCTGGGACCAACTCTCTTCCTGATCTACATCAATGATCTCCCAAAACACATACTTAAATCATTCGTTGACATCTATGCTAATGACACGACCATCTATGGCAACACATCACAGGCCGTAAATGACAAAGTTCTCTCCGATTCACTCTCCTCTGATCTTGAGCGCACGGTACAATGGGGGAAAAGGTGGCTGGTTACTTTCAATGCATCTAAAAGAAAACTCCTATCTTTACATCATCAATGCTCTGATCCCCATCTGGCATCAATTGAAATGGATGGCTCTCGTCTAGTGGAAGCTCCATGTTTTGATAAGCTTCTGGGCTTGACCTTTACTCCTGGCCTGAAATGGAACACGTACATCAAGTCAGACGCCAAGGTCGCTGGAAAAATGGTAGGATCCTTCTACCGCTCCAGAAGATATCTCGCCGCTGATGCAATTCTCTATCTATATAAAAGCCAAGTACGTCCAAGTATGGAGTACTGCTGCCACATTTAGGCAGGAGCTGCTGAAACAGCCTATCCTGCCTTGACAGAGTACAAAATAGAATTCGTGGCTTAGTGGAGGATCCTACAGAAGAGATGCTGCAATCCTGTCTTTGTTGTATCGTTATTTCCATGGCAAGTGCTCGTCTGAGCGCCAATATCTGGTCTCCCCTCGCCAATATTTCACGATAAACACCCGTCTAGCTGAAACCACTGCCAAAAGTTTTTCCCACTCTTTATCTGTGCCCAAACCAAAACGTAGATTCCATGAACAAAGCTTCTTTCTTAGAACTGCACGCCTGTGGAACTCTCTTCCGCTTGCCTGTTTTCCACCTGACTTCAACTTGGATGTCTTCAAGTCCAACATAAACAAATTCCTGATGAACCGCCCCCTTAAATAAGACACTTTATCAAATCTCCAATACTAACGATTACTACGATACTATCCCATTGATTACTGTACACGCAATAACCCTTATTCCCGACTGGCTTCCGGGCCTTTAAAACTGGTGACTACCAATTAAAAAAAAACCCGCAAGCTGGGGCCTCACCATCGGATATAGTTTAAGGTTATATCAACGTCGTGGAGAACTAGTAAACAAATCCTCAAAGATGGTTGTCCTTCATTATAATCACTGATCTGCACCGTTTAATAATCCGGATGTAACTTTTGGAAAACGTTACGCTTTTAAACGATCAATAACGTACTCAGGAAAGGGCGGCAATATGGCTTTTTAAATTAGCTAATATTCAAGAGCGGATAGCAACTACTATATAAGCACTTGTAGCGACCCGCTACGACCGGCCAGAATAAATGACAGGCAGGAACATTTCCACAGCGATCACCGCTTTGAAACACCTACGCCTTATTAAAAACGCATAAGAACATGACATTGTGATGCAACCACACGCATACATAAAAGCAAAGAAACTGTTTACGCTCTTTCACGCTTGAATGCGGTGATCAGTCCCGAAGCAGCAAGCGGGCACTATAAATGCATTTACCCGCCAAAATCCAACCAGTTTCTCTCCAAATTCTCAAGTGCAGCACGTGTTCGAGGAAGTTCCGTCCTTGTGAGACGTTAAAGAACTCAAGCCTCCTTTATAAACAGTCGTATCCCAAACCACTGTCCTTACAATACACACACACACACACACACACACACACACACACACACACACACACACACACACACACACACACACACTCACTTATATGGATTATGGACTGTTTCCACTGGGAAACAAGCTATATTGACTCCAAGCCCTTCTGCAGTATATCTATTATAAAAATCAGTACTTTTAAAGCCTTGTGTCATACACACGAAATCCGCACACTAATAATCATTCTTGTTAAACGTCCAAACACAAGAAAACATTTATGTTGGAGCGTTTCATTTTAATACTTTTTTTCGCGTAAATAGATGCTATTTATTTTATATAAACTCAATTTCCTGTTCTTTATCGAGTGTCGTCTTTTTCTGAATTTATTTTTATTTATTTATTTATGGATGTAATAGATTCCTATAGAATTAATTTATTATTAAGGGTAACAAAAATGAACCCTATACATTTATAAAGTTATTTTTTGTTTTCGCTATGACATTAAAAGCATACTTTTACCGACAAAAAATATTACAACTAAAGAAGGTCGGAAGTTACATCAACCTAAACGTTGTGATGAGATGAACAGTAGTTCGAAGAATTCAAATAATACGAATTATCAACCCTCATCTAAAAAAATCCGTTCAGATTCCAGAGTTAGGTAGAAAAATTTCCATTACGTCAGTCGAGTAGATACACCGGAAGAAGGTCGGAGATTACATCGGCCTAAACGTTGTGACAATAACAATTATCATGTGACCAGTAAAAATCCCTCTCTGGTCAAACTTTAGCAAAAACACACGTCTTGTTACAACCACTATCAACAATTTCCCCCAATCTATCCGTGCCTAAATGTAAACGCACATTCCATGAACAAAGTTTCTTTCCTAGATCTACCCGTCTGTGAAACTCTGCTCCGCTGACTTGCTTTCCTGTTGACTACAACATGGTCGTCTTTAAGTCCAATGTAAACAAGTTCCTGTTGAGCCGCCTTTATAAATAATCAAATTATACACAATTTTGGCTACTAATGATTGATTACTACGCTGTTGTCCCGATGACAACCATACATTATCCTCGAGTGGCCTTCGGGCCTTAATAAGTGGTGATTCCCTTGTAAAAAAATATCTTACTTGAAAAGATACCTTCTTTTGCCAGTGTGAAATTCGCTGATTTAGTAATTCATTTCTCTTGAAAACTGTTTCTCTCTCTCTCTCTCTCTATATATATATATATATATATATATATATATATATATATATATATATATATATATATGTGTATGTATATATATATATGTGTGTGTGTGAGTGTGTGTGAGTGTGTGTGTGTGTGTGTGTAAACTAGTGTTAGGATATTCAATCGGAATCGGGAATCGAAAAAATATGAAATTTTTGTGGTATCAGAATCGGTATCGGAATCGGAAAAATTTGTACCTATTTTTCGGTGCCAAAAACGATTCTTTTAATTGGCCTTTTTATTTAATTTTCTATAAAGAAAAATATTCTCGCGCTGATGTTATTACTAAAATAATGAATATATATTACTTTTAAACTATTAAAATAATAAATATATATTAATTTTAAACTATTAAAATAATAAATATATATTAATTTAAAACTATTAGTACAACTAGAATCGATAGAACATTCCCCACAAGTATATCCTTGCGTTTGAGAAAAGATCTGCACATTTAACATGTGTTTTTACGGTAATCGTGAAAAATAACAACTTTATAAAATATGTAGAGATTTATAAAGAATCAGAATCGGAATCGGTAATTGTATCGGAATCGGGAATTTAATACGCTTCGTTAGTGTTCGCAGCATTCCTTAGCAACATCGGTGTAGTTTTAGTAGAAAAAAAAGATAATCGTCTGAATTGGAAAGTTAAAGAAAAGAAAAACGAAAAAACATAGGAAAAAAAAGAAAGAAAAAGTCTCATTACATAAATAGAGTGAAGGATTATCGGAGTTGCTGTTTGCTTGCTTCATGGACACAGATTGATAGATAGACACAAAGAGAAGTTGGGAGCAACGACATAAACAAACACAGATATTGTAATTGTCTGTATTTTTGAGATGAGGTGTTTTCATTGATTGAGATTGTCGGACTGATTTCCTCATCTTGTTTGTTATTGTAACAACGTTTCGGCCGTTTTGCTCTCCGGCCTTCGTCAGGTGTTTTGTATCGAACTGGGGAACCGTTTGTTAGGAGTCTCGAACCCAACCCTTTATTGTTATTACGGGGGTACCGTGTTCGGACTCCAGCTAGGCTTTGGGACATAGTTGCTGATTCTCTGTTTTGAATGTTACTTTTTCACTGCCTTCGTTCAGGATTGAGCTCAGCACCTTTGGGTAACTGTAAACTTTGATACAACGTCTAGGACCACTCGGCCATATGTCTCTAGGACTATTCTTATTTGGTTTTTGTTAATGTTAAACCTATGTTGTTATTCAAGGTTTTCTCTCTCTATCAGAGGTGTCCATATTGCATTCAGCTCTATGCTTGGTTTGCTCAGTAGGTTGTTATGTCCGAGCATGTGAGCTGTTTCTTTAAGTTTTCTCACTTGCTGAATGCACCTGACGAAGGCCGGAGGGCAAAACGGCCGAAACCTTGTGACAATAACAACCAAGATGAGGAAGTCAGTCCGACAATCTCAATCAATGAAACACAGAGATTGATAGATTAAAAGAGAGAGAAAGAGAGACGGACAAAGTAGACAGACAGACAGACAGACAGACAGGATTGATAGGCAGTCAGATAGCAATGGCATACACACATACACACAAATAGAGAAATGGAAGCAACGATATAGACAGAGCCTGATATATATATATATATATATATATATATATATATATAAAGAAATTAATCGCTAATACAAAATAAATGAAAATTCAAACAATCTTAGATTTATAAGCGATAAAAATCGTGCATAAAATTGACTGAGATCCGGTGTCCCGTGTTAACACGCCAGACTACTTATCGAGCCGTTATAGGTTCGATCCTTGTCAATAAAAGTCTCGCTATACTGATGAGGAGTACACTCCGAAACATGCATGTATATAGATGACTTACTTTTATGCATGTAATAATTATTAATTAATAATTAATATTTAAATAAATGATTATTAATTATTAATTAATAATTAATAATTACATAAAAAGATAAAAACGTCCTAAGATTTGAGACACATTAATAACGACAGATTAGACAGACAGACAAAAATTGATATGTAGAGATAGAGGAAGGGGGAGGAGGAAAGCAACGGCATAAACAGAGAAAGAGAGAGTGATAGATAGATAGATAGATAGATAGATAGAGAGAGAGAGAGGGGGGGCAACGAAATATATAGCCAGACTCACCAACAGCCAGAAATTTATATATAGATATAAGGAGAAAAGCATGCAACAGCAGAGATTGATAGACAGACAGATAGACAGAGATTGTGTGTCTATCTGCCTGTCATATATATATATATATATATATATATATATATATATATATATATATGTATATATATATATATATATATACAGCATGGGTTCCCGGAGTTGCCCGGGTATTTGGAGGTGTATGTTGAGCAAAAAAAAAAAAACAAAAACAAAAAGAGATCAATTTTTTAAAACTTTGACCCCTATTATAACCCCTTAAAATTTATTGTTTTGGGCTTAAATCAAGTTATTAAGTTAGATCTATGTCCACCGTACCTATATCTAACATTTCACGTGTTTAGACTCAATATTATCGGGGGAGTTTGGTAGAGTTTTCAATGGTCAAATCGTTGAACTTTGACCCTTTAATCGCCAAATCTCTGGCCGAAAACCAATCACATCGATTTTCCCAAATCTCAGTACCCTGTATATCAAATTTCGAGTTTGTAGACTAAAAATTGACAGAGTTATTGCGTAGGGAAATGTACACAGACACACACACAGACACTTTCATATATATATATATATATATATATATATAGATTTAGATATATATATATATATATATATATATATATATATATATATATATAGAGAGAGAGAGAGAGAAGCAATGACAGGTCAGAATGGTACGTATTGACCACAAATTATTACCGTATAATCCGCTGTAGATGTCAGATTATTGGATTATGACAGATTTATGCGTTTTTTGTTTTTTTTTCTCACTATTCGTGTAGACACAGATTATCACATGTCTGCAATAAAAACGGATTAACACGGAATCGTGACCAAATGTCAGAAATTTCAAGGTTAACTCAACATTCTTTATTTGTTGTTCTGTTAATTAATTCTGCGGTTTAATTCACGTAGAACATCGCACAATTTCGGTTTAATGTTGCTAACTAATATAGTGTCATATACCTATTTCAAGAATTAATGAATGGACTTACCCAGACACCAGGGATATAGTTACGATTAAGCATCATAGTAATTATTGATGGTAGTTATGGCCACAGGATCGGACGCATACTTTTACGTAATATACTTGTATTGATACACCTTTGCTATTTATTTATTTCTCCTTTTGTAATTGATATTTAATTCAGGTGTGGAGTGGAACGATAAAATTATCGCCCTAGAAAAGACAACATGGTTCCATTTCCGTTTAATGAAAACCGGTTTTTCTTTTTTTTTTGTTGTTGTTGCAAACCGTCTACTAGCTGGCCAGTTGCGTACAAATCCCAAGAGCGATAGGAGCCTTCTAACATGTATGAAACTGACACAATGTTCAACGAGCGAAATCAGAGATGTGCCGCAGTACAACTCATGCTCTCTACCGATCTAAGTCATGACAACAGGATCATCGCCAGCACTCTCAAAATGCAAATCGCAACGGTTCAACGGTTTGGGGCTCATCTTTGGTGGTGGTGGAGCGGATGGCCAAGGCCGTTAACACTGCCAAGAATTGAAAGTCAACAGAAAAGTGTGTCTGGATGGGCTGAAGAGTGTGGTGATCACCTGGTGCAATCAGGTGGCAGACTCTAACTGTGGCAGCAGGACTCGGCGCTGGCCCACAAGTCAAAAGAGACCCAGGTTTGGCTTCAGAAGGAGTATTCCAACTTTGCACTCTTCTCTCACTGCCTCCTACCTCCCCTGATCTGAATCCGTTTCTTCGTTTATTCATATGTCGAGAACATCACCAACGTGACCTCTCATATCACCAAAGCCAACCTGATCGCCGCCATTCGCCGAGTATTCGCCGAGCTCCTGCTGGCGCTTGTGGAAAAGGCATTCTTCCAGTTCCGGACCCATACCGAGGCGGTGATTGAGGCTGAAGGCAGCTACATCGAATAGATGTCAGCTCTACTACATAATCAAGTTCCTTGAATTGATTTTTTCAATAAAAGCTTTAGAATAAAGCTCTTGTGTTGTTTTCCTTAGGGCGACAACTTTATCGTTCCATCCGGTATTACACTTTGATCCGTGCCATATTTGTAATTAATTCAGGTTCGGTATAATGTGGGGATCCATGGCCTATGGACAGTCAGGGTCATTTTGCTTTTAAAATTATCCTGTCTTTCCCATCTTGGTGAAGCGTCTGGTAATACGCAACGAAATATGAACACATACTACACTTTTATCCGGAATATAGTGGATATATCATCTCCTCCCACTCCTTCACGTAGAATGGCACATGTTCAGTTGAATATTATAAACTGTCATTGTGTAAGTTGTTCTATTTTGGGAATAAATGGACTTGCATTTATATGCAGTTACGGCTAAGCGTCGTTGCAGTTATTGATGACAGTTATGGCCACGGAATCAGACGTATACTTTTTGAAACATTAACTCATAGCGACTTTTAATTAACTCATAGCACTTGTGCCCTATCGACTTACATACTCCCGACTAGCAGCAAAATCTCACCCCTCACTATCTCTAGATGCTGTAAAGCTTTCTTCAATAGGACTGGAAATCTCTCCCTGTTTCTGCGAGGTAAAATACCAGGTTGAGAAACTGGCACGGTCTATCCTTCTCTCGGAAGTAGGTGGGACTCTCTTAAGCCGTGGTAGGCACCCTATCTAGTGGTGGCTTCACGATAGAAAAAAAAAACCTTGATAGCCCTGGCTGTATTTATTTGCTTCCCCACTGAGCAAATTAGACACAAGCCCGTTTTTTAATGTGGAGAGGGGGAAGGGGAACCAGCTCCTCCGAGAGTATTTAACTACCGACAAGATTTGAATTACACTACAAACTCATGTAGTGAATTCAATCTCGGCTGGGGCCGCGCTGGATGGATGGATTCCTGTTACTCCAGATGTACTAACCGGCAGAAGTTAAATGTAAAATGAACAGACATCTCACTGCTCAACTGACAGCCCCCTGTTAGACTCGGTCTTAAATAGTAGCCCCTTACGTTCTTGAAGTGAAAACGAGCAAAATAAAACTAGATATATCGTTTTTTATATGCATCTTACTAAAACTGATTTTTGTAGAGAAGTCAGTCTGACTATTAGCAAACGGAATAAAAAAGCCTCGTTTCACAGAAGAGTCGGCCTTCTGGCGTTTTGCCCGATATTTAGCAACCGGATTCACTCTTGGTTGTTTTTAGAAAATGGACCTCTTTTTTTTTCGTGCGAATGGATAAAATCGACTTGTGAGTAATTAAACCAACGAACAAAGAAGAAAGTGTAACTACAATAAATGGATTACTTTATCTTTGATTACGATTGCTTAATGAATGCGCACTGAGGTGTCGACCAGGTCAAACAGTACAAGTTCAACCGGTGCAATGAGGTTGGAAGAAGTGAGAAGACACTTTACAAAGAGAAAATGTCTATCATTGCGTTTTATCCTAAGTTTTGATTGCTTGCATGACGTAACCGAAAAGTTCTGTAACGTGAACGGTTATAGTCAGCTAACATACTTCCTAACTTCGAGCGTAGCGCTACCGAAAGTAGTGACAAGGCAAATCAGTTCGTTCACTTTTAATGTTCTTCAGTATTTCTATTGTGAAGCTATTTATTGAAATCAAATATAAGAAAAGGATTAAATTAAAAAGTATACAATTAAAAATTAACAAAATAATACGATTACAAATTAACAAAATAACACAATTAAAAATTAACAAAATAATACAATTAAAAATTAACAAAATAATACAATTAAAAATTAACAAAATAATACAATTAAAAATTAACAAAATAATACAATTAAAAATTAACATAATAATACAATTAAAATTTAACAAAATAATCCGATTAAAAATTAACAAAATAATACGATTAAAAATTAACAAAATAATACGATTAAAAATTAACAAAATAATACGATTAAAAATTAACAAAATAATACGATTAAAAATTAACAAAATCATACAATTAAAAATTAACAAAATAATACAATTAAAAATTAACAAAATAATACAATTAAAAATTAACAAAATAATACAATTAAAAATTAACAAAATCATACAATTAAAAATTAACAAAATAATACGATTAAAAATTAACAAAATCATACAATTAAAAATTAACAAAATAATACAATTAAAAATTAACAAAATAATACAATTAAAAATTAACAAAATAATACAATTAAAAATTAACAAAATAATACAATTAAAAATTAACAAAATCATACAATTAAAAATTAACAAAATAATACGATTAAAAATTAACAAAATCATACAATTAAAAATTAACAAAATAATACAATTAAAAATTAACAAAATAATACAATTAAAAATTAACAAAATAATACAATTAAAAATTAACAAAATAATACAATTAAAAATTAACAAAATCATACAATTAAAAATTAACAAAATAATACGATTAAAAATTAACAAAATCATACAATTAAAAATTAACAACATAATACAATTAAAAATTAACAAAATAATACAATTAAAAATTAACAAAATAATACAATTAAAAATTAACAAAATAATACAATTAAAAATTAACAAAATAATACAATTAAAAATTATCAAAATAACACAATTATTTTTATTTGTACTTTTTATAACAAAATGTACAAAAAAGATTTTATTTTATTTGAAATTTTAAAAGAAATGTGTTTATGCAATTATAGAAATAAAGTTTTTTAGTTATAAAAATAAGAATTTATTATTTGAATTTATATAATAAATATATTTTTATGAAAGTATAATGTCAAATTATGGAAATACAAATTACAAATAAAATTATTGAAATCAAAATAAAAACATCAAATTATTTAAATTAAAATTACAAATGAAATTATTGAAATAAAAATTACAAATAAAATTATTGTAATAAAAACAAATCAAATTAGTAAAATCAAAGAACAAATCAAATTATTGAAATAAAAATAACAAATATAATTATTGAAATCAAAATAGCAAATGAAATTATTGAAATCAAAATAACAAATGAAATTATTGAAATCAAAATAACAAATAAAATTATTGAAATCAAAATAACAAATAAAATTATTGAAATCAAAATAACAAATAAAATTATTGAAATCAAAATAACAAATATAATTATTGAAATCAAAATAACAAATAAAATTATTGAAATCAAAATAACAAATACAATTATTGAAATCAAAATAACAAATACAATTATTGAAATAAAAATAACAAATGAAATTATTAAAATCAAAATAACAGATCAAATTATTGAAATCGAAATAACAAATACAATTATTGAAATCAAAATAACAAATTAAATTATTGAAATCAAAATAACAAATGAAATTATTGAAATCAAAATAACAAATGAAATTATTGAAATCAAAATAACAATTGAAATTATTGACATCAAAATAACAATTGAAATTATTGAAATCAAAATAACAATTGAAATTATTGAAATCAAAATAACAAAATAAAATTATTGAAATCAAAATAGCAAATAAAATTATTGAAATCAAAATAACAAATACAATTATTGAAATCAAAATAACAAATATAATTATTGAAATCAAAATAACAAATATAATTATTGAAATCAAAATAACAAATAAAATTATTGAAATCAAAACAACAAATGAAATTATTTTAATCAAAATAACAAATGAAATTATTAAAATCAAAATAACAGATCAAATTATTGAAATCAAAATAACAAATAAAATTATTGAAATCGAAATAACAAAGCAAATTATCGAAGTTAAAATAATAAATGAAATTATTGAAATCGAAATAAAAATGAAATTATTGAAATCAAAATAACAAATCGATCTATTTAAATCAAAAAACAAATTAAATTATTGAAATCAAAATAACAAATGATATTATTTAAATAAAAATAATAAATAAAATTATTGAAATCAAAATAACACATACAATTATTGAAATCAAAATAACAAATGAAATTATTAAAATCAAAATAACAGATCAAATTATTGAAATCAAAATAACAAATACAATTATTGAAATAAAAATAAAAAAATAAATTATTGAAATCAAAATAACAAATGAAATTATTGAAATCAAAATAACAATTGAAATTATTGAAATCAAAATAACAATTGAAATTATTGAAATCAAAATAACAAATAAAATTATTGAAATCAAAATAACAAATAAAATTATTAAAATCAAAATAACAAATATAATTATTGAAATCAAAATAACAAATAATATGAAAATCAAAATAACAAATAAAATTATTGAAATCAAAATAACAAATAAAATTATTGAAATCAAAATAACAAATACAATTATTGAAATAAAAATAAAAAATAAATTATTGAAATCAAAATAACAAATGAAATTATTAAAATCAAAATAACAATTGAAATTATTGAAATCAAAATAACAATTGAAATTATTGAAATCAAAATAACAAATAAAATTATTGAAATCAAAATAACAAATAAAATTATTAAAATCAAAATAACAAATAAAATTATTTAAATCAAAATAACAAATAATATGAAAATCAAAATAACAAATAAAATTATTGAAATCAAAATAACAAATAAAATTATTGAAATCAAAATAACAAATGAAATTATTGAAATCAAAATAACAAATGAAATTATTAAAATCAAAATAACAGATCAAATTATTGAAATCAAAATAACAAATACAATTATTGAAATCAAAATAACAAATTAAATTATTGAAATCAAAATAACAAATTAAATTATTGAAATCAAAATAACAAATGAAATTATTGAAATCAAAATAACAATTGAAATTATTGAAATCAAAATAACAATTGAAATTATTGAAATCAAAATAACAATTGAAATTATTGAAATCAAAATAACAAAATAAAATTATTGAAATCAAAATAACAAATAAAATTATTGAAATCAAAATAACAAATAAAATTATTGAAATCAAAATAACACATACAATTATTGAAATCAAAATAACAAATAAAATTATTGAAATCAAAATAACAAATAAAATTATTGAAATCGAAATAACAAAGCAAATTATGGAAGTTAAAATAATAAATGAAATTATTGAAATCGAAATAAAAATGAAATTATTGAAATCAAAATAACAAATCGATCTATTTAAATCAAAAAACAAATCAAATTATTGAAATCAAAATAACAAATGATATTATTTAAATCAAAATAATAAATAAAATTATTGAAATCAAAATAACAAATGAAATTATTGAAATTAAAATAACAAATAAAATGATTGATAATTAAATTATTGAAATAAAAATATTGAAATTAAAATAACAAATGAAATTATTGAAATCAAAATAACAAATAAAATTATTGAAATCAAGATAACAAGTGAAAGTATTGAAATAGAAATAAAAAATAAAATTATTAAAATCAAAATAACAAATAAAATTATTGAAATTTAAATAACAAATGAAATTATTGAAATCAAAATAACAAATGAAATTATTGAAATTAAAATAATAAATGAAATTATTGAAATCAAAATAACAAATAAAATTATTGAAATAAAAATAAAAAATGAAATTATTGAAATCAAAAAAGGCGAAGAAACTGATTTCCTTTGCCACTATTTCCGGTAACGCTACGTCAGTAGTTAGGAAGTACGTTAGCTGACTATCACCACATGGACCTTAGTTTTTGTTGAGGCCATTTTGGAGCATCTTTGGTTGGGGTCAAGAATAACATCGACGGTTAAAATGAGTCGGGGTATAAATTTCATGCTTTTAGCAAAGGAAGAAAACAATGACTATTTATCTGGAACATGCATGTATAATAAACTGAAAACAAAATGAAACATTGAAATAATAGAAGGGTCACCAGATAGTAAGTGCAACATAAAATATAAACAGAGTTTTATCAAAAGAATAATGGAGAAGTGCGGAAGTTTATAAGAAGACATTCCGTTATTCTTTATTATTCTAGCGAAATCTAACAGCCGAAAAATTGAGTTTTGACTTTTAAAGAAGTACATTTTTTGTCAATTTTTTTTTTTTTTTTACAAGGTGGTCACAAGTTATCAAGGCTCGGAAGCCACTCAGGGATAAGGGTTATTGTGTGTACAGTACATTAGTGTGGGGATTTAATAAAAGTGTCTACTTAAGAGGGCGGTTCATCAGGAATTTGTTTATGTTGGACTTGAAGACATCCAGGTTGTAGTCAAGTGGGAAGCAGGCAGACGGAACAGAGTTCCACAGGCGTACACTTCTAAGAAAGAAGCTTTGTTCATGGAATCTACGTTTTGATTTAGGCACAGATAAAGAGTAGGTACAATTTTTGACAGTGGTTTCAGCTAGACGGGTGTTTTTCATAAAAGATTGGCGAGGCTGGACCAGAGATTGAAGCTCAGACGAGCACCTGCCATGGAAATAACGATAAAACAAGGATAGGCTCGCAACGTCTCTTCCGTGGGAGAGAGGTTGCAGGGAAGAGAAAAGGGCATCCCCCACTAAGCCACAAAGTCTATTTTGTACTCCGTCAAGGCAGGATAGGCTGTTTTTAGCAGCTCATGCCCAGATATGGCAGCAGTATTCCATCCTTGGGCGTACTTGGCTTTTATATAGATAGAGAATTGCATCAGCAGTGAGATATCTTCTGGAGCAGTAGAAGGATCCCACCATCTTTCCAGCAATCTTGGCAACAGACTTGATGTACGTGTTCCATTTCAGATCAGGAGTAAAGGTCAAGCCCAGGATCTTGTCAAAACATGGGGCTTCTCCTAGACGAGAGCCATCCATTTCAATTGATGCCAGATGGGTATCAGAGCGTTGATGATGTAATGAGTTTGGTTTTAGATGCATTAAAGGTAACCAGCCACGTCTTCCCCCACTGAACTACTCGTTCGAGATCAGAGGAGAGAGAATCGGAGAGAGTTTTGTCATTTACAGCCTTTGATGTGTTGCCGTAGATGGTCGTGTCAACAGCATAGATGTCAACAAATGATTTAAGTATGTGTTTAGGGAGATCATTGATGTAGATCAGGAAGAGAGTTGGGCCCAGGATGGACCCCTGGGGTCTCCAGCATTAATACTGCAGGCCTCTGATTTTTGTCCATCGACCACTACTCTTATGAGCCTATCAGAGAGAAATGATTTACCGTAGCTGGAAATCTTGTGAAGTAGGCCTTTATGCCATACCTTGTCGAAGGCCTTTGATATGTCAATAGCAATTGCCCTAGAAAGGAAGCCTTTGTCAAGAGATTCACTAATCCTATGAGATATAACCATTAGCACATCTGCGGTAGATCTTGCAGAACAGAAACCATATTGCGTGTCACTAAGAAGGTTATTTCTGCTGAGGTGGTTGACTATTTCTCTATTTAATATGGATTCCAGCAACTTACTCATGACACACAGGAGACTTATTGGTCTGTACTGAGAGGGAGATGACCTATCACCTGAATTCTTAAATACAGGGCATACTGATGAGGTTTTCCAGGGTGTTGGAAAGCACTTCTCCTTAAGGCAACACTTAAACAGTTTCATAAGTATGGGAGCTTTTTTAACACTATAATTGGGATGCCGTCAGGGCCAGTTGCTTTACTGGAATCAAGGTTCTTGATTAGCTTAGCGACCTCATGCACAGATATTTGTATGTTACCTAGCGTGTTCTCTGTTATAGGAGGAAATATGGGGAGTTGATGGCCTTTGTCGCATAGAGTAGAATTAGCTGCAAAGTTCTTGGCAAATAGTTTGGCCTTGTCTGATGCTGACAAAATAACCTCAGGTCCATTGATAATGGTTGGGATAGAACGCATACTTCTGTTCAGGATCCTATTTGTTATTTGCCAAAACTGGTGGGAATCAAGCCGCTGATCAGCTACTTTGGATTTAACGGACTAAGCATATAGCTCTCTTGCATTTTTTATTACTCTTTTACAGTGGTTGCTGGCGTTCCTGAAAGCAGCTGTAGTCTCAGTGCATCTATTACGTTGGTAGCTTACATATACTAAAAAAAAAATAATATTTACAGTGAAAAAAGTTTTACTTACTAATTTCAGCAATAAAAAAATGTTGTCTACCTAATTGCCATGTCACAATTCTTTACATATTTCTGGAATATTACAAAAAAAAATAAATAAAAATAAAAAATAACACGTATTTCCATGATTCAACGAAAAAAAAAATGATTTCCGCCATGTTTGTTTTGTCACGTGTGACATGTAATGTAAACTCAAGGGAAACGAAGAAGAACCTATTATGTCCACTAAAAGTGCTAATTGTCTTCGAAAACTTCTATTTTTTAAATTAATTTTCTACCTTAGCGTTTTTCGTAATTTTTGGATAGTTTCATTACTGCGACATGACAATTCAGTAGATACCATTGGTTTCACTTGAAATTAAATATTTCAAGTTTCAAATTTCGCTACAGTAACGAAGAGGGACGAAACATTTTTATATAACGAATTTGTATATATCTATAAAAGTGAGAAAATGTGTGTGTGAGAGAAAGAGAGAGAGAGAGAGAGAGAGAGAGAGAGAGAGAGAGAGAGGGGGGGAGGACACTTCTCAACCTATATACTCTAGAGACTTGAAATTTGGTATATATGGTCTTCAAACATGCCGAAAACTTTATAATCGGTTTTCATTTGAAAAAATGAACTGCTAAGGGTGTTAAAAATTGAAAAATTGGTTCGTGGGTCTCATCGGATTTTTATTTGTTTGCTAACTATTTCACGAATGTGCATAAACGGACGGGAGAATAACAGCTTTTTTAATAGGTTTGAAAACACTTTGTAAAGAACGTGTCAAGTTGGTCTAATGGTTATCGTACTAACTAGCTTTTAGGTTTTGGTTTCGATTTTAGTTTGAGTATTTTTTTTTAACTTACAAGAATTGAACTGTTTAGAAAAAAAAACCCATAATACTCGCATGCATATGTATTAGTTTCTGTATTAATTAAAATATAACATTTATGCGTATTTTATTGTGATATTGTGTATGTACGTGCGTTTACCTTTGTTCTTGTTATCGTGCAAGCTGAAAAAGGCTGAATTCACTGAGCTTTTTCTTGCTATCCTGGTGATAGACACAGGGTAAGATGTTGAGTAGGCCTTCTGAGGTTTCCTTCTCTATCTACAGGGTTGAAAGATAAAATTGTCGCCCTTGAAAAGACGACATGATTCCATATCCGTTTAATAAAACGCACTACGCATCATAGCAATTATTGATAGTAGTTATGGCCACAGAATCGGGCGCATACCTTTTCGTAACATACTTTTATTGATACACCTTTGTTAATTATTTCGTTCTGCTTTTGTAATTGGTATAATTCAGATACGGTGTAGTACGATAAAATTGTCGCCCTAGAAAAGACAAAATGATTCCATTTCCGTTTGATGAAAACCGTTTTTTTTTTTTTTTTTTTTTTTTTTTTTTGCAGACCATCTATTAGTTGGCCGGTTATGTACACATCCCAAGAGCGAAAGAAACTTTCTATCATGTCTAAAAGTGAAACGATTTCAACGAGCGAGATCGGAGATGCGCCGCTGTGCAACTCATGCTCTCTACCGATGCAAGTTATGACAACAGGACCATTGCCATCGCCCTCAAAATGCAAATCCGGATAACAGGGACGTGCCCAACCTGATGAAAACAAAGTTTCCGGCCACGGTTATGGTCTTTGGTGTGGTTTCAAGTGAGGGTAAAATCGTGCAACCTCACATCTTTGAAGTCGGCTTGAAAGTCAACACCAAAGTGTAATTGGATATGATTAAGAGTGTGGTGATTCCCTAGTGCGATCAGGTGGCTGCTGGCAGACACTACGTGTGGCAGCAGGACTCGGCGCTGGTCCACAAGTCCCAAAATACCCAGGCTTTGCTTCCGACGGAGTTCTACGACTTTGAACTCTTCTCTCACTGCTCCTCCGACCTGAAACTACTTCGTTTGATTATAAGTCGAGAACATCACCAACACGACCTCTCATAACACCAAAGCCAGCCGGATCACCACCATTCGTCGAGTATTTGCAGAGCTCCTGTCGGCGTTTGTGGAAAAGGCATGCTCTCAGTTCCGGACTCGTATCAAGGCGGCGATTGAAGCTGAAGGCGGCTACATTGAATAGATGTCAGATCTACTAGATAATCAAGTTTCCTAAATTGATTTTTTCAATAAAAGTAAAAAAACAAACACACAAACTGTTGTTTTCTTTTATGGGGGCAATTTTATCGTTCCACCCTGTATTTATGTGGCTTTCTCTCTTTTTCCCCGATTCGGTTTCTCTCTACGTAACCCGTCTACCCTTCCTCACTTTTTTCCAAATACCTCCCATCTCTCTTTCTCGACACTCTCACCCGCTTTCTTTATTAGCTAAACCTCCGCTTATATAAATTTCTAGCCAAGCACAAACAAAAAAAAAAGCATGTTATTTTGACTTTAAACCCTACTGCGTGACTAATCAATAGATTGTACTAGAGAAATACCTCTAGTCTTGCTTTCCAATCATTTTACTTGGCGATGCCGTGCCAATGAATACCAACAGGCCAAAATAATAATAATAAAAAAAGCCACGAAAAATTAGATAAAAGCAAAAAAGGCTGTGGCCTTCACTTTAATGATCTTTCTAAAGACGCCATTACCCCGTTGAGTACAAATTAACCTCTCAGCTGACAAGAGCGACTGCTTATAAAACCACCCACTTGAATTAAATTATTCTCGCCACGTCTCTTCTTTTCATAGATACGTCCTTGTTACGTCCGACGTGAGGTCTTTTATATCGGTCAATTGGTCTGTCGCGTTCATGTTTGTCTATCTTTTGTTTCGCTTCAAAACTATACGGTTAATTAGTACATTAATACCGAGGATAGCCTGTTCGACTTAACACGATTTTGTTGACGTCACGTTCCATTCAACAGGGCTTTAGATCTAATTTAGATCTTGGTTGCCATGAGTGCACAAAAGATGGTTACGCGGCTGGGTTCGAATCCCTCGACCAGCAGCAATCGTGATTCCTGCACTGATGATTTCGAGAGGATGAAACACTAGTGCGTGTAGGTATAAAAGTAATTATATATATATATATATATATATATATATATATATATATATATATATATATATATAATGGGTTAAGAAATTCCAACGAGAGAAAGATGTATATTTAAATGAGGCGGGTGGTGGTGGTGGTGGGGGGGGGTCACCAACAACGCGTATTTTTTTAACATTATTTTATTATTCCGTGTTTTGGTTTTTCATTGAAAATTATGTTTAGATCATTGTAATAATGTTTTTTAATCATTGAAATAGTTTTTAACGCGTTTCAGACGTTCTGTGAAGCGTCCTCTTCAGAAAGTATTTAAAATGTAAAATATTAAGAATATACTTAAGATGTATTTAAAATGGAAAAGAGCAGTTTCGTAGTTCATTTGAAATGTTTCCGAGCGGTGGAAACATGTGTAAATGGTTCTTCTCTTCATTCGTATGTTCAAATTTTATTACTGGTCCGTTGGGGTCGGACAGCAGTGACCACAGTCCGACCCCAACGAACCAGTTATAAAATTCTTTACCCTTAGTTAGTCACCTGGGTATTTCAAACATGGATAGTCTCATGGGGTGTTTATACACCCCAATTACAAAATGTTCATAGTGTTATTATTTCGCAAAATATACTTATCTTTCTGGTTCAGGATATATCTACAGTCCTTATTGAACAGTTTGAATCACTTGTATCTTGTTAAAATATTAATATAAAATAATACAATAAAATTAATTATAAAACTAAGGAAAAATTAAGAGATCACATTAGCTAAGCTCATAGTTACGAGATAAAAGAGTAATAAATTGTAAATAAAATAATAATCCCGTCTAAACTTCTGATAAAAAATACCAAAATGTTGGGTTGAAACACTTGAAAATGTAGGTGACTTGGATATAGATCAAACTTTTTAATTTGATTTGAACCCGAAACAATAAATGTTAAGAGGTCAAAATTAAAGTCAAAGTTAAAAAAAAAAAATTGACCTCTCTGATCTCTACCAAATTACTCAGTCAATTCTTGGTCTAAACATTTGATATTTTACATGAAGTGTATTCAGACATAGGGTAACCTTTTTAATCGGTTTTTGACCGAAAATATGGCTATTAAGGATTCAAAGTTGAAATAATTTTACTTTTGCAGACTCTACCAAACTCCTCCACCAACTTTGTGTCTAAACACTTGAAATTTAGATGTAGGTTACCTGGACGTAAATCAAATGTTTTTAATATATATATATATATATATATATATATATATATATATGCACATAAAGTCATGAACAGTACATAGGATCCGAGCAAAGCATATATATAAGGTGCATTTGCATAACTAATCTCAACATTATGTGTCTTAATTTGCTTCAGTTTGTGTATATCCGTTACACGTCTGCACTGTATTGTCTTCTATAAATTTCCTTTATATACACACACTCGACAATGTTTCAAGCAAACTACATTAACTTCTTAAAAAACACACAGGCAGACAGACAGACGTAAACCAACTTCATTAAGTGGATTTGTTAATTTATTTGTAGTTTCATTTCGTCCGAAGGAGAGGAGGCAGCTATTTTCATCTACTTAAATAAATCTTTTCGTACACTACGCAGATTCGAAAAGACGAATCACTTAAAATCGCAATCTCTACAAACGAACGAAACAGAAACGGAGCAAAGGTTATTTGTTCGTTAGTTTGTTTGTTGTCCCCCCCCCCCAAAACGAAACAGAGAGAATTCTCTAGCAGAAATAAACAGAAAACAGCATAAAATAATAAAACGTAAGGATTCCAACCACTAACACAGGAAGTTCATATAATCAGCACCATCTGCTGTCTGTCTGTCTGTCTCTCTGTCTCTCTGTCTGTCTCTCTCTCTCTCTCTCTATATATATATATATATATATACTCGGGTTATTTTTATTCAAAAGTAATAGACTAGTGAATTCAACGAGGTTGTTAGATAGTGCTCAATAAAAAGAGCTGATAATACTTGTTTATTGTTGTATAAACATGTTTACATCCCGCTGCTACAAACAGCCATTTGTTTCAATCAAACATTATTTGAATAGTCAAGTTGCTGCCTGATGACATCTGTTGTTTGATTGAAACAAATGGCTGTTTGTAGCAGCGGGATGTAAACATGTTTATATAACAATAAACAAGTATATATATATATATATATATATATATATATATATATATATATATATATATATATATATTGGTCCTTGATATGACCTTAAACTATATCCTATGATGAGGCCCCAGCTTGCGGGCTTTGGGAAGTGTGAAGCCACCCTTTAATTGCAATTGCTCCCAGGTCCACTGTGACCCGGGGTGATAATGCCTGTTAGGGTCCCAACTATGAGTTAAATAGAAACCGACTTGAAAAAAAAAAACAAATACATTCTATGAAAAAAAATTTTCTTCAAAATCACTGGATTCGGCATTAAATAACCAGAAAAGGATTTATATGCCGTAAAGCAAAAACAATTAAACTACACACACACATATATATATATATATATATATATATATATATATATATATATATATATCGCAAACCTGATAGGCCCTGAACTGGCATCTAAGCTTCAGCCTCTGTCCCATCGATGAAATGTTGCATCCCTCTGCCTGTTCTACAAGTATTTTAGTGGTGAATGCTCTGACGAACTGTAATCACTTGTGCCCCCACGACGTGAGCACCCTCGACAAACCCGACAGGCTGCTAATTCCCACCCCCACACTGTAGAGATCCCTAGATGTAAAAGATCTTTCTACTCCAATAGTTTCTTTCCCAGAACCTCTAGACTTTGGAATTCCATTCCAGGTTCTTGCTTCCCCAACAGTACTGACGTGCAGAAGTTCAAGTGTAACGTGAACCGACATCTTCCTGCCCAAATCCCTACATAGTACCCCAGTAGTTGTTGCCCCTGATAGTAGCCCCCTACACCAATTTGCCTTGAAGTCAGAAACACGCGTGTCCATAGGTATACATATATCACATAAAAAATAAGTGAAGAACAATAAGAACTTATAGTTCTTAAAAAACAACTAAGGTAGCGGAAAAAATAAAAACAGCATTTCGAAGTTGTTATTATCGCTAATAAAAAGATCAATAACAAAATCTTTGATACATACTGTTATATCGTAGATTATATGAGTAACAAGTCATTACTGGGGTTGTACAGAAAGGGTTTATTTAGGTAAAAAGGTACACACGTTTCCAAGCGTCCATTGACAGCTTAGTACTAAATTCTGTCTCCTACGTGAGGAGAGTTTGCTTGTCTTTTTATAGACGTAACAGTCCATTCATTTGAGGGGTGTTGGATCAATCCATTATATCACCTTCCTCCCAAGCTAAACTCTTCCCTAGAATTTCGCTTCACCATTTTTTTCTTTTTTGACTTTGTCCAAAAAATTCAGTTCTTTTTCTTTTTCTTTCACTTCTCCTTAAAATTTGCGTTTGCGAATTTTTGGATTTTGGAGAGTGACTTGTATTTTCAGTTACTGGTGCTTCCTTTTTTGGAGGCTCTATGTGAAAAATGTCATACAGTACTTCCGTCGGTACTTCATTATTTTTAACTATTTCAATATATCGGGGTCTGAGTTGATTTATATGTTTTTTTGTGGGAAAATGTCTGACCTTTTATAATGTAGACCATTCTTCCAATTCTTTTTGAAATTATGCCTTCTTCCCAAAAACTCTTCCCTGCCCGATAATTGTTGAAAAAAACTTTATCCCCGTCCTTGCATATCTTGTATCGTCCATTATCTTTTACACTTTTTTTTACTTTTTTACTCGGAATTAACCGGTCGAACACAGAGCGCACTTTTCTGGCAAACATTATTTCCGCTGGGGATAAATTTGCATTTGTATTCGGATTAGGCGTTATCCTGTACACTGCTAAAAATTTCTGAAGACTTTTTTTTTCAGTGTCGATGTTATCGTTCTTTTTTAACGCTCGTTTAAAAGTATCGACAAATCTTTCAGCTTGTCCGTTAGATCGAGGGCTAAAAGTTGGTGTTGTGATATGCTCTATGGCCAGTGACTCACAGTAGATCTTAAATTCTTGACCTTTGAACATGGTGCCATTATCACTAACAATTGTTTTTGGTACGCCAAAACGCCCAAATACCCCGTCCAACGCCTTTATTGTGTTTGCCGCTGTAGGATGTTTGAATTTAAAAATTTCTGGCCATTTCGACATGCTATCTACTATTACCAGGTAATAATATCCTTTTAGAGGTCCTGCGTAATCTATATGGATCCGCGTCCATGGTATATCTGTTTTAGGCCAAGGTTGCGTCTTAGTGGGCGGCGCTTTTGCTGCTAGTTGGCAACCCTTACATAATTTTATCATTTTTTCTATGTCCTGATCCATTCCAGGCCAGTACGTATATGCTCTCATTAGTGCTTTCATTCTGGAGATTCCAGGATGTCCCATGTGGAATTCTTTTAAAATTCTCTTCTGTAATACTTGAGGTATTACCACTCTATCTGCGTACATTAGAGTTTCATCGCACTTTGAAAATGGAAAAACTGTTAATCCTTTCCTCTTCTTTTCTTTTTGTCCCACTTGTTTTTTTATCTTGTTAATGTATTCATCTGTTCTTGCTGCTTTCTTTATTTCCTCAAGTGTTACCGAAAGTTCCCTAACAGTATTTATTAATATATCTGTTAGTTCATTTTCTTCTTTTAGTGCAGCTATAACAGTTTCTTCAAGCAATTCAGTTTTATTTGGGATCAACCTGGACAAACCATCTGCATGTGCAATTTTGCTGGATGCTAGGTGTTTCATTTTAAAATTGTAGTTTAACAGAATCATGCTCCATCTTTGTAACCTATTAGCTGTATGAGTAGGAACTCCTTTTTTGGAACCAAAAATCGATAACAAAGGTTTGTGGTCCGTTTCCAAGATAAAAAATCTTCCATGGATGAACCTATGAAATTTCCTCATGGCGTATACAATTGCTAGACCTTTTTCTATCGGACTATAATTTTTTTCTGTAGGTAGCAAAACCCTTGAGGCATGAATAATTGGTTTAGTCGATCCATCTTTGAGTCTGTGTAGTAGCACAGCACCTAAACCGTATTCGCTCGCATCTGCTGCTACAATTAATTCTTTTTTCGGATCGTAGTGAGCTAGTGCTAAATCCGATAACAGACATTTTTTAATCTTTAGGAATGCTTCATCACATTCTTTTGTCCAGAGCCATTTTTTATTCTTTTTCAATAATTCGTTTAAAGGCGCTCTTAGTTCATGCATATTTGGGATATAAGAATTATAATAATTTGCTAGTCCCAAAAATGACTGTAGCTGCACTATATTTTCTGGTCTAGGCATGTTTTTGATTACTTCAGTCCTATTAGGATTAGGTTTTCTACCATTTCGATCAATCACTTGTCCCAAATATTCAATTTTGTCCATCCCAAAATTACATTTTTCGAGAGCCACTTCCAATCCATAGTTTGATATTCTCTCGAATACTTTGCCAATGTGGATCTTATGCTCTTCCACATTTTTACTTCTTATAAGGATGTCATCTAGATAAGCCATAGCAAAATCCAAACCTGCTAGCACTGTATCCATAATTTGCTGAACAAATTTGGGGCTAGTTTTAAACCAAAAGGCAAACGTTTTAGTGAAAATAGTCCTTTATGGGTATTTAATGTCAGGTACTTAGCACAATCCTCCTGGACTTTTACTTGCCAATACGCTTCAGACAAATCAATTTTTGTAAAAAATTTTCCTCCGCTTAACTTTGAAAAAATTTCCTCTGGGGTAGGAAGCGGGTAGTTATGCTCCTTGAGACAATCATTTAGACCCGTCGAAAAGTCCGCGCATACCCTGATTTTATTATTTTTCTTCTTAACGTAAACCGTGGGTGAAGCCAATTCAGAGTAGTCCACTTTTTCTATTACTCCAATATCTTGAAGTCTCTTTAATTCTTTCTCTATAGTTTCTAATGCTGAATATGGAACCTTTCTTTTGGGTTTGAAAACTGGTTTAGCCTCGCCCTTTAGTTCAAATTTCACCTCCGTTTTCGTGCAGCAACCCAAACCTTCAAAGAATACCTCTTTAAAATCTTTTTTTAATTCGTCAATAAACTTTCCTGGTAGTTTAGACTTTTCTAAACCCGCCAGACTTACTTTATTGCAAAATGAGCTTATGGGTTTTCCCCATAAATTAACAAGAATCATTAAGTCTATACCGAACAAATTAGAATTTTTCCCCGGTACAACATATAACTTGGTTTTCACAGCATTCTCCTTTAGAGACATATTGGTAAAAAATTCACCCTTAAATTTTAGTTTATTTCCAGACACACTTCTGGCAATTTTTTTTTGTATTTTGTAACTTTGGAAACCCAATTTTCTTCCAAGTTACTTCGTCAATTATACTTATGTCGCTTCCCGTATCTAGAAGACAGTTCACATTACAGCCATTAATTTTAATTTCAATATATTTTCTTTTATCACACCTAGACTCATTTTTAGAACCAATGGTCTTTATTTCTGCTTTTCGGTATTTTCCTTTCCTGCATACCGTTGATTTATGGCCTTTTTTATTAAATTTGTTAAATATTTTGTATTTAAAGTAACAATCTTTAGTGAAGTGGTTTTTTCCCCCACATGTCTTAAAGGATTTTTCGTGTGCACATTTCATCACCCTTTCCATTTTTTTTTACATATTTTTTTCTTCAAAATTTTTTCCTTCGATGCTTGTATTGTCCTGCTTTAAATTTAACAGTTTCTGACACTCTTCCGTAACTTTTTGTAACGTTATTTCTGTGTCTTGGTTCATAATGGATAATATCCTTGAACGAATATCCTTATCTTTAGAGACTGTTAAACCTTGCGCAAAGATTAGACTTTTAAACATATCCTCTTTGAGGTCTTTTAATTTAAAGGATTCACAATGAGCATTCACTTTCCCTGCATAAGTAATAAAATCTTCGTCCTCCTGCTTCGTGATATTTAAACATTTATAACGTGTATAGAATAGACTATCTCGTTCACTGAAAATGTTTGACAATATTTTTATTGTTTCACTAAAAGAAATCTCTTCAGGTTTCTTTGGCAGGATAAAATTCGTATACTTTGTATTTTCCTGAGATCCAAGTTTTTGAAGAAGAAGGATAATCTTCTCTTCGTCTGTCCAAAACTGACATCTCTTAGCAAAAATATTTTCGTATCTCCGAAAATATGCCGGAAAAGTTAACCCATTTGTCGGCTCGTATACAAATTCGGATAAAGAATTTGCTATTCCTTCAGGAGTGAAACGACAGTCTTTCTGCTGCGTTAAAATACTCTGTAGTATTTCGCTTTGCTTCAATTGCTGTTGCTGAAGTAATTCCATTTGCTTTTGTTGAGCAAACAATGCCGATTGCATAGTTCTAGTGAATTCCGCTAATTGCTCCATGTTAAATTTTTTTTTTCTTACAAAACCACACAATTAAACAAAAGATTAACTCATATGTCCTATGAATTCAATGAATTAAAAGCACAATGTCCTTCCGAAGAGAGAGAAAAAAAACACTTCCAGCCGAATAAAACTTGAAATGGACACTTTTTTTAAAAAAAATGTTCTTTTAAAAAAAAATGTTCGCTTCAAATGTCAATTTCTCTTTTTTTTTCTTTTTTTTTTTTTTTAAGAACCGTAACAGACTGAAACACTTACTTTTTAAATGTTGGCTCTGTCGAAGTTCTTTCTTCCTCTTCCTTCTTTGGATTTCTTTTGTTTTCTGCTTGTTAATCTTCTTGTGTGCTTTTTCCTTCGCTTTGTTTTTTTTTTAGTGAGTTTCGTTCGAATTCTTCGTCGCCAGTTGTTATATCGTAGATTATATGAATAACAAGTCATTACTGGGGTTGTACAGAAAGGGTTTATTTAGGTAAAAAGGTACACACGTTTCTAAGCGTCCATTGACAGCTTAGTACTAAATTCTGTCTCCCACGTGAGGAGAGTAAGCTTGTCTTTTTATAGACGTAATAGTCCATTCATTTGAGGGGTGTTGGATCAATCCATTATATCACATACACACACACAAGCATATATATATATATATATAAGCCTGAGGAGTCCTAGAGTGGATGAAACGCCGAATATTCAGTGTAGCTTAATCGCCATATATATTTTATCAATTAATAACTAGCTCTACCTACGTATTGAGCACTTTTGAAGTAAATACTTAAAGTTTACGCATAAATGTATACTTTCGTATATTAATTTTATGCGAGTAAATTAAGTAGTTATATATATACATACATATATATATATATATATATATATATATAATATGTATCAAGTGCGTTTGAAAGCCAAATCACAACGTAATATTAGGGAAAAAACAAATATTTTACTTGTTTGAAATTTATGATTTAAATATATTTTGGAGCCAAATTCCATCCTCAGTATGTTGTTTTCTTTCTTCTTCTTTTTATCTCTTCTTCTAGTTTCTTGCCATGTTGTTAAGTTCGAGGAAGAAAAGTCTGTTTGTAAAGAGCCGTGCGTTGTCTATCAGCGGTTTAATATTGGGCGCAACAATAAATCTACTGTTTCAATCTAAAAAAAAGATTTCATAAGGCACCCATACTTTCCGGTTTTTACAAAGGCAACTCTTCATTTATTGTCGCGACCAATATTAATGTTGTTCACCTAAATTGTATATAATATATATTGCTCTTTTTATTGAGCACTATCAACAGCCTCGTTAAATTTTACTTTGGATATTTTTTACCTGGACTATATATATGACAAACTATGGATTCCCACGTAGGAGTGCCTGCGCGCGAAATTTTTGTGGCAGTAGGTGCGCAATTTCAAACCACAGCTCTCCTGAGTCGGCATTGTAAAATACCAGTGGCAAGTGAAGTATATGTACAGGACGACTGGAAACATGCCGAGATAAGCGGAGAGCACATACAATTCCCAGAATTCCCAAATAATCACCCATCTAGTACTAACCAGCTTAACTTCAATGATCTGACGAGAACCAATATGTCAACGTAATTTGCCGTATATATATATATATATATATATATATATATATATATATATATATGTGTGTGTGTGTGTGTGTGTGTGTGTGTGTGTGTGTGTGTGTGTAAATAGATATTAAAAATACCTATTGTTTCGTTTGTGAATGTTTATATGAGGATTGATTATTCATATTATTTGGTTTATTTGAGATACTGTTCTCTTCTTGAGTGTTATTTTGAAAGCGTTTCGGTCGCAGTAACCCACAGCCTTCTTCAGGTTAATCTTGTAGACTTATTATACCTTTCTCTTCAATAACCAGCTTTTCGGAGTTTTGTTTAACATTTTAATCATTCTTACTTCACTTATTTTAAAACAATTTCCTGGCTAAATTTTTTACCATGATACATAGTGGGTGGGTGTGGGGATCCCTATAGATTAGCTTATTTAGATGACAGAAAACCCCTTTTTTTATTAAACCTCGACTCTCCATCTATGCATTGGATTTAAGATCTCATTACTTTACGTTGGGCTATATCATTCAAATTTATCATTAGTCGCGTGCAAGCGACTCTATAATCACTCCGTCGGTCCGTCGGTCTGTCCGTAACACTTTTGTGCTTGGCCTTTTTGGTCAAGATCAAAGGTCTGTTAGTAATAGATGCTGTTCTTAGCTTTTTAAGGTTTCTTGGCCTTTTGACCAAGATCAAATGGTAGTATCTGTTCCGGCAGATACTGCAAGCAGAGACCATATGTGGGGGCAGCCTCACATATAAGACCTTGATCAATGTAGGGGCAACCTTTCATACCAATTGTCACTATCCAGCTCCCCTACTCCTCGGGCAGTTGGTCCCTATTTCCCCTTGACTCCTCACATTAAAAATCAGCCTTGTGCCTAATTTGCTCGGTGGGGGAGCAAATAAATACCAACCCCACATATAAGCCCTTGGTCAATGTAGGGACAACCCTTCATTACCAATTGTCACTATCCAGTGATCGTATATCTAATCCTCATTTAATTCCTTATATCACTTGAATTTTACATTAAGTCTTCATTCTATCCATAAGCAAAGATGAACATATCAAAATACCTTATAAAATTTTTAAAAAATTAGATAAACGCAGTTACAATAACCCAGACTCCCTTGAAGTATTTTGTGTCTGGCCTAGTCTACGAACTTAAACAATAAACCACGACACTATGTACCTATAATTCCACTCAAAACCGCAAAAAATACCGATGCTATCCAATATGACTGTCTTTGTCTGTTTTGCATGACAAACACTTTTTTTTAACTCTACCCCAAACTCTATACCCTAACGTATAAGTATACTGCACTGTTACTTAAATCCTCTCTCCTGATCACTAACTAACCAACTGCTCTATTTCCTAAGTTGCCATTAAATCTAATCCATTGCACGTAACATAGAGGGGTCCTAACTTTCAACCCTAAGCCTTAATAGACTGACTTCTCGTAAATCGATACACATTAACACCTAAAGATTTCTTAGGCATGTTTCTGGTTATACTCTTATTCCAAAACTAAGCTTCTAAGTAAATACTTAACAGCCATAGTCCTAAACATAGATTAAAAGTGATTCTATAATGAACAGCAACCTTTAATATCTTCTTTTGATAGGAGATAGCATTGCAATAATTTATGCACAAACTGAACCGGTACTCATCATAATTAAACTTCCGAATATTAAGAGAAAGGCGAAGCCATCTTCCCTCGTTAGAAGTCTGAAGACAAAATACTCAATGTCTAAAATTCTATGCATTTGCATACACTGAAAACATGCCACTTATCCATCCATTTGCTTAATGTCGCGCATGGAAAGGGACCCTGCACTCATCCCCGATGAGCTTTCCTGAGGCCACAATCCTGTGGTTGAGGACAGCTGATGGTCTACTTGTGTTGCATGTCTGATATTCTGCATAACCAACTTGTCCAGCACCCCTCACTCCCTCACCCTAACTGAAACTTTTAAATTAAATAAAATGAAATGATATCTCAAGCAAAAGTTATGTTTAAACCAGGACCTAACTCAAAGAAAACCAACCTGCCTCCTCCCTTGAGGCTTGCATTTACGAATATCCGTAGGCTTAGAACTAACTTAGATGTTGAATCATTTCTCCTTGTAAACACCCCGGATATCTTAGCATTAAGTGAAACTAGCCTTCACTCCTCCATTCCCTCTAGCCACTTTAACATGACTGGTTATCTCCCACTCTGCCGTAAGGACTCGGACAGACATATGCATGGGCTTGGAGTCTATATTCGTAACCCACCTAGAAAAATAAAACTAGAATCAGACGACCAGGCCTTTATGTGCTTCAGATTAAATATGCAACATAATCCTAGCTACTTGTATTTTCTCTACCGCACTCCCTCAACCCAGGACTGTACCTTTAAACAAAGTCTCTGACAGCATATATATATATCACTCTCCCTCGATACTAGCGCACAATTACGTGTATTTGGTGACTTCAATGTCCACCACAGTAACTGGCTTGGATTCTCTAATTACACAGACGTAGCTGGTAGCACAGCCCATAGCTTCTTTATATCCCATTCCCTATCTCAGACGGTTGCATTCCCGACACGTCTCCCAGACCAGCAAGATCAACATGCCTCACTTCTAGATCTATTTCTGGCAACAGTTCCCGATGATTGTACAACAAATGCCCACATCCCACTGAAATTACAAAAAGGCTGACTGGGAAGCCATCAGGGAACTCATCAGAGATGCCCCAATGGCAAAATATCTTTTCTCTCCCAGCTGAACAGTGTGCAAATGAGACTACTGAATGGTTCAAAACTGCAATTGAGGCACATGTTCCCACACGGAAATTCTATTGCAAGCCCCACTCTTCCCAATAGTTTACTTCTGCTTGTGTAATTGCCATTGCTCAAAGGCAGCATGCGTTCCACAGATTCAACCGACATAAGTCCAGTTCAAACAGACAGATGTATATAGAAGCCAGAAATAATTGTAAGAGAGTAATAGCAACAGCTAATCCAGATTACACTGAAACCACCAGAAAACGCATCGAAGCACAGAAATTAGGAACCCGTAATTTTTGGAAAATCTACAACAGTGTAGTAAATAATGGGCAGTCAACGATTCCCCCACTATCAAACAATCATGAGGTTGCTTGCACGGCAACTGACAAGTCTAATCTGCTTGCCAGTTGGTTTATCTCAAACTCCACACTGGACCCAGCACACACTGACTTTCGTTTGCAGACAGACGCCACACTAGACGATTTGAAAACTACCCCTTCTCAGGTGCATGGTATCATAAACAAACCTAGACACCTCAAAAGCATGTGGACCAGATCTCATCCCGGCTGTGCTAATAAAAAAATTATCTGCTGAGGTGTCTCCAGTTCTCTTCAAACTTTAAAATAAATACATTTACGAATCTTGCTTTTTCGACTGTTGAAAAACCGCTTCTGTAGTACCAGTCTTCAAGAATTCTGGGGAAAGAATAGGCCCACTCAATTATCGTCCCATTATCCTCCTCCAACTTTTCGCCAAAATATTTGAGTCCTGAGTTAATCAAGTCCTAGTCCAACACCTAAGAACTGCCAAACTCTTGACTGACAAACAATATGGATTCAGGCAAGCCCGTTCAACAGCAAATATCTTAACTGTAGTCTCTGAACGTATATACCGTTCACTGGACAAAACAGGGGAGGGTAGAGCGGTAGCCCTTGATATATCTAAGGCTTTTGACAGGGTATGACACGATGATATTCTAAGGAAAATTAGATCATATGGTATCACTGGAAGAATACATAATGTAATTAAATCCTTCTTAAGTAAGAGAAAAATCCAAGTTGTCCTCAACGGTCGTACATCTAAACAATATGATATAGATGCAGGAGTACCCCAGGGGTCTATCCTTCGACCTTTATTATTCCTGATATTCATAAATGACCTCCCTGATAAAATTGTTTCGGAGATGGGTATATTTTCTGATGACACCACCCTCTATAAGAGGCATGAGGGAAAACAAATGAACCCATATCTAAGGAAATGGCAGAAACACTAGAGGATGACCTCCAATCTGTAGTGGAATGGGGACAAAAATGGATGGTCGCATTCAATGCTGCCAAGACTAAGCGTGTTTCCTTCAATAACTACAAGAAACCTGCTCTACCACCAATAGCAATGGTCAAGAACACATTGCCGGAAAGTACTTCCTTTAAACTCCTCGGCCTAACGTTTACAGGGAACATGAACTGGAAAATATACGATTTCGGGTTTAGTAGACAAAAACTGAAATGCTTCCTATTGGGGGAAACGTACCACGCTTACTTTGACGTTGTTTAATTACCATTTATTTCCAAACATTTATACACTACGAAAAATAAATAAAAACTTATTCTTTCCATTTCTTTCTTTTTTTTTTTCCATAAACATATAATACGTCATTTCCGGTTAATTTTGTTTCGTTTCGTTCCCTGTTTCTTTTTTCTGTTTATATTTTTTCGATTTTTTGGGGAAGTTCGACATCGACATTCTTTAAATATGTTTTAACCACAGTTAAATATTACTTTTCATCTCAAAATAATTACACCATCGTGATTATCGCATGTCCCAATGTAAAATATCAAATTTACGCGTACATCGATTGCGAACAAATCATTTTATGAGTGATTAAAAATATTTAGCGACGAAGATCCAAATTACTCGATTTTAAAATGTAAACAATACATTTCTATATGACACTCTAAACGAACGATTCGTAAACCCAAACATTACGGAGGAAAGGGGGGAGGCATCATATTAGTTAATCAACGTATTTTTCTCTTTACAATAAAAAAGGGATTTCTTCCATTTTCTCTTTTTTATATACATAAAGATATAATGCATCATTTCAGTTTAATTTCGTTTATTTTCGTTTCGTTTCGTTCGATGGTATTTTTTTTTTCTTGATAGCCCTGACGAAGCATCAAGTATTAAGCTACCGACAAGATTTGAATTACACTACAAACTCGTGTAGTGAGTTCAATCTCGGCTACGGCCGCGCTGGCTGGCTGGCTGGCTGTATGATACATTTAAAAACAAATGTTTTAATTTAATAAATAAATGATCTTATTATTATTATTATTATTATTATTATTATTATTATTATTATTATTATTATTATTATCAATAATAATAATAATAATAATAATAATAATAATTAGTGTTGTGATGATTAATCGGGATCGGAATCGGGAATCGGAAAAATCGGAAGATTTGGGGGGTATCGGAATCGGAAAACTGGTACCTATTTTCCGATGCCAAAACGATTCTTTTAATTTTTGTTTTTGTTTTTTGATTTTCTTTTCTATTAAAATCTTTCACTCCTGGTAATAATGATGAAGTAGTAAATATTTATTGATTTTAAAATACCAGTAAAACTGAAATCGATAGATCATCCTCCACAAGTGTAATTTTACGTCTACGAAAATATCGGCTAACATGTTTTTTTTTGTTTTTTTTTTACGAAAGTAAGGGAAATAATGATCTTATAGTTAAATAATAAGAGATTTATAAAGAATCAGAATCGGAATCGGTAATTGGATCGGAATTGGGAATTTGGCATGGAATCGGTAATTGTATCGGAACCGGGAAAATATCGGAATCTTCTCAGTGTTACTTGTGAGTCGGCATTCACTAATTCGCAGTCGGAATCCGTCGATATTAAAGATCATGGTTGCAGGTGCAAGGATATCTATAAGTCGAAAGCGGTAGAGTATCATTGGGACCGTTAAAGATAAATTTGAAGAGATCTACGATTTACAGAAGGGCCCTACCGAGTCACGTCCACACAAATTTAAAATGCGTGAATAACTTCCGAAAAATAACGACATTCGAATGAGAACTCTAGATCGCTGTACTGGGATAAGATAACATTTATTAACATGTTTCAGAAAAAAGTAATTCAAATTATTTCAAGGTTAAGGGTTTTTGCAACAAGTGTTCATTAGACAATCTTTGTTAATAAGTGTCTCGAAGAAAAAGCAAAAGTTCATGGTTCCTATTTACAATGCCTCCCCACGGGACAGAGTTAGACATCAGGGTCGTTTTTTAAACGTGGAGAAAAGGAACAAAAATTTAAAAAATTGTCTCAGTCGTGAAGAACTTCTCCTCCACTGACAGAGAACAAGAAATTGAAGTGCATCATCTGAAGAACAGATACTACACTGTGATCTCGGCCCGAAGGCCAGATTTTCATGGTTACATATTTTCATGTGCATTATTATTATTATTATTATTATTATTATTATTGTTGTCTTTGTTGTTGTTGTTATTATTATTATTATTATTATTATTATTATTAAATCTATATTTTCGAACTTTTTATGTGTATTTGTGAACTAAACAATTAACTAATTAAATAAAAAAATTATAATTGAATTATTAATTATTAATTAATGAATATGTGATTATATTGTTTTAAATAATAAAAAAACAGTCCTGTATATATTGTTTAAAATAGTGTTTATTATTTTCAAATGAAAGTTCTGTTTATATTGCTTACTTGTGAAAGACCACATTCTGCTTATTTAAAACTGTTTGCATATTTTTGCATAGTAATATAATTCTATAGATATTGTTTTAAATTAAAGAAAAGTCCTGTATATATTAAAATAAAATTTAAAATAAATAAGTGTTTATTATTTAAAAAAAAAAAAAGAAAGTTCTGTTGATATTGTTTACCTACAGGGTGTCCGTAAAGTTACTATACAGTCTTATTGTTTTATTGTATTATATTTGTATTAATAGTTAATATTTATTTTTTTTACAGGTTTATTTAATCAAGCATGCCACGCAAGCTAACTTTGGAAGAGCGCAAATTTATTTTGAAGCGATATTGGAAAACAGAAAACGCACAGGATGTAATTCGACTGTATAGTAACTTTACGGACATCCTGTATATAAAAAAAAAGAAACATTCTAGTTATTTAAAATTCTTTACATATTGTCTGCATAGTAACGTAACGGTGATTAAGAAAATTTGGTTACTTTTATGTGAAATAGGGTTCGAGAGTATTTTGCCAATCTTGCCCTAAGGAATGTGCCGAATTGCCCAACCCTAAATTTGATTTTCAGATGATCGTAGTCTTTGGAGTCTGTACAAGTGCACTTTGTCCATCTTACATTTGCGGTGTTGATTTTTCTGACCCAGGATGATTTACGTTGAACTTTGAGACAAAATTCCATATCTACTTCTGGAAGATTCCTGCTAAAAGTCTGGATTTATATATATTTTTATCAGATTGTAGTCAGCTGGGAAGAATTGGAGATTTGATAAAGTGTCATTACTTAAGGGGGCGGTTCATCAGGAATTTGTTTATATTGGACTTGAAGACATCTAAGTTAAAGTCAGGAGGGAAACGGGCAATCGGAAGAGAGTTCCACAGGCGTGCAGTTCTAAGATAGAAGCTTTGTTCATGAAATCTACATTTAAGTCTAGGCACAGATAAAGAGTGTGGGAAATTATTGATAGTGCTTTTGGCTAGTCGGGTGTTTTTCATGAAAGTTTGGCGACGGGGGGGGGGGAGACCATAGATTGGAGCTCAGACGAGCACGTGCCATGAAAATAACGATAAAGCAGGGACAGGCTCGCAACGTCTCTTCTGCCGAACTTTGAGACAAACTTTCATATCTACTTCTGGAAGATTCCCCTAAAAATCTGGATTGATATCCCATATAAACTGTTTATTTCAACACCTGTATCAACCCACAAGGAAATACTGATGAATGGTTAACTAGGACCTTGCCCCTTTCAAATTTGCTTTTATCGGACGCATTATATAAGCTTATGTAATTGCTTATAACCTAAGGTTGTTTTAATTTATTAATAATATCTGCCCACAAGGAGCTTTCACGCAGGTCATCAAAGATCTCTCCTTGAAAACAGCTTGGAAGCTGAGTGACAAAAAGTCTCCCCAGATTTCTAGTACTCTCTATCTCTTTCGATAGTATTTGCAAATAAATTTGCATTATCGCAACAACTGTTTGCCATTGATTTCTCGTTAGCAGCAGCTATTGGTCTTCACTGGAATTTGATTGGCAATAAGCCTTCCCAAGGTCCCAGTTCTCTTCGCATTTTTCCAGCGGAGGTCTGGTTAGTGCTTTCTCTTGTGTCTTTCCTCGCTGTTTGATCGCGCTCTTTTTTTAGGGGGGGGGAGCAATGATGTCGTAATGGGGGATGTGGGTGGGGCTATAGAACTTATAGATATACAGCTTCAATGTTCTTGGTTCCATGTAGCGCTCCATGTTTTGCCTCTGCTGCAGTTTTTCTTGCTCGCGCTTGTTGCTCCTGTGTGTTAGTCTCCACATTCAAGGGGGTTTCTTAATATTACAGCTGTTTTCATTATTGTTGTTCGTTGTATTTTTCGAATCATTCTTTTGATTTCAATTTCTCCCTTTCTTTTTTTCAAAGTTTTTCGGGATTGTTCCTAGTGCTCCTACTATCATAGGTATTATTTTGCTTTTCTTCATCTTCCATATCACTTTCAGCTCTCTGGCTAGCTCTGTGTATTTTCTCTGTTTCTCTTTTTCTTTGATATTCACCCTGTGGACGGCTGGAACAGCAAAGTCTACAATTTGACAGGATTTTTCTTTCTTGTTAATTATTACGACACCCGGTCTTCTTGCTTGGATGGATTTATCATATTGTTTGTCCATGTCTCATAGGATTTTGTGATTCTCGTTTTCAAGTACTGTTGTCGGCTTATGTTTGTGCCACTTGTTTGTGCGTGCGAGCTGTAGTTGTTTGCATAATTCCCAGTGTACTGCCCTTCCGACTTGGTCGTGTCTGTTCTTGTATTCCTTTTGGCCCAGTTTTTTGCTGGAATCATTTACTATATGGTTTATCGTTTCGTCTCTTTGTCCACAGAGTCTGCCTTACTGTTTTCTTGTGTTTTATCGATCTTTGCTTTGATGTGGTTGATTCTTATCGAGTTATCTTGTGCTGCGGTTATTAGGGATTTAGTTTCTCGACGTATGTGTCCTTTTCGCATCCATGTCCAAGTGTTTTCGTTATTCTCATCTTTTGTCATCTTATGAATCTTCCATGTAGTTGTTTTTCTTCCCATTTTTCCTTTCTCGTCTTATCCTTTATCTCTCTATTTTCTATTTTGTCGATTTTCTCAGTGTTTCTCGCTTTCCGCGTTTTGCGTTATGTATTTTTCAAATTCTTTTTTGTGTCATGCACACATTCTTCTATACAAACTAGCCCTCTCCCGCCTTCTTTTCTTTTCACATAGAGTCGGTCAACATCGTCCTTTAAGTGTAGTGCATTGTGTATAGTCATGAGTTTCCTGGTCTTCTGATCGAGGTATCTCAGTTCTTCTTTGGTTCATCCTATGAACGGTCCTGAATATCTTATTAGTGATACTGTCCGTGTATTTAAACCATTTCTTAGGTTTCTGCTATATAATTTAATTTCTAGAAGTTTTCTTGTTCTCCTGAGGTATTCCTTTCCAATTCTCTGTTTGAAATTTGGTCGAAAAATGAGTGAGCGGCGAAGCTTTAAAGCAGTTCTAAATGACTAAAAACTGCCACTTGATATATTCAAACGCGGTAGTGTTTGGATGATATATATAATCGCAGAAAGTGATTGTTTTTCTTTTTTTTTTTCTTTTCATGGGCTTGCGTTGCTATCGTGAAAATGGTCAAATGTTTTGACACGCTGTAAGATGGTTAAACATCTCTTTAATTTGATCTGGTTTAGTTTCATTAGATTTGATAAACGCCTTAATTAAAAAAAAATAAAATTTGAATAAACAGACAAAATGATTTTTGATAAAATATTTACATCTTAAGCGTGCTTTCAAAGCCATTTGTGTGTATGTTCAAAATGTAAAATTTTTAATGTTTTTTTTCTGTTAACTGGAAAGAAGTTTATATAAAATAATTTTATAAAAGAAACGGTAGGTTTTTTAGAGTGCAATGTAGAATAATATATTTTGGACTAAATTACTGCATGGAGGCATGTGAAGGTTCATCCCGGGCGATTTCACGGATTTCGATTACAATAAAAATATATTGGAGTGTGAAATATTCGTTGATGATAATTTAATCCGAGGCAACATCGGGTCTCTTTGCTAGTACGAGTGGCGGACGGATGTTTATTTAAATAGACATTCGGACAGATTAGTTGCGGGCACCGGGTAGAACTGCCGACTGTCATCACGACGGTTCTAGGTTCGATCCTCGGCTTGGGATAGGTGCTAGTCTAGCGGCACTGATGAGTTGTGATACAACGAAACAGGACTGTATGTCGATGACTAAAATATATTTTATATATATATATATATATATATATATATATATATATATATATATATATAGTCATCCACATACAGTACTGTTTCGCTGTTTCACAGCTCATCAGTGCGGCTAGACAGGCAACTACCTCAAGCCAGGATTGAAACCCGACCGTTTATACGGCAGTCAAGGCTTCTAACCATTACGCTATTGGCGGCTGCTTGAACGAGTAGTGAGTTTAACGATGTTATTGATATCGTCCGAAATATATATATATATTGATATATATATATATATATATATATATATATATATATATATATATATATATATATATATATATATATATATATATATATATATATATATATATATATATATATATATAAAAGTAATAAGTACCAAAAGTCGAAAAAATCCGATTAGAAAATAGTCTTTCTGCCATTAATAAAAAGAAGAATTATTACAGGAAGAATGTCTTACGTTAAACCAGCCAGTGTTACATAAAATATTCCCCTCTAATAATTCTTATTTTTTCAAAATTGAGAATTCATTTATTAAGTCGCTTTTCGAGGACTTCTGGTTCTAACTGACCATTTGTTAGGATGGTCAGTGTCACGACCATGTAAATTTGTTTATATTTTTAAAAATATATCTTGCTATTTGTTTATTGAGCACTTCTAAAAAACCTCGTAAAATTCATTAGTTATCACTTTAACCTGATATATATATATATAAATATAAAAGCGAAAATGTACAGTGATGATCATATTTATTGGCACGGTAAAATAAAAGTTAAATTTTGTCTAATAAATTCTAAAAAAGGGATTAAAATCCGATTGCTGCATCGGAAAGGCCAGTTAAAAATACATAATATACTTTGTTATTTTCTTTAATTTAATCCCTTTTTTAGAATTTATTAGACAATATTTAACTTTTATTTTACCGTGCCAATAAATATGATCATCACTGTATGTATCTATGTATGTGTGTTCGCTTTTTCTGTGTGTCTACAAAAGGCTTCTTTCAGAGAAGCGGTCGGTCAGTTCACAACTTTTTAAACTTTTATATCACATACAAATCGTAATATCTCACAGTTAACAACGAAGCTCGCCTGTCTATTTAATTTGCTCGATTTCGGGAAGATAAATATTCAATATTTGTCGCTCGCCACATATGGGTTAGTCTTTTTCCTATAACATCTTGGGGGCGAGCAAGAAAGCGTTCAGCAGTAAATGAAATCCCGCAGTCAAACTGACCTCATTAACTCATTAAAACGAGCACCTGCTAAATTAAATTCAAAGCATGTCGCGGTGGGGCAATGGTTAACGTCGAACGTTTTTTTTTTCACAACTTTGCCTCATGCTTACTTTTTTCGATCCTCATACTTACTTATTTTTTTAAAACCCCCCAAACCCCCGGGCAACGCCGGGTACCCCTCGCTAGTATAATATAATATAAAGCTGAACGTCTGTGTGTGTGTGTGTGTGTGTGTCTCGTCACGAATAGGCTCCTAAAAAACTGATTACATATAATGATAGAAAATGTATCGAGGATCAGGAATAGGTATGTTTGATCTAGCAGAACGGTTGTTCATAAAAATTGTGGGGTCCGCGTTCGCGCCTGGCCCCCAAGATGTGGAAATAAAAAATGAAAAAAAAAAAAAGTTTACAAGGGTTTTTGATATAGATGTACATAAAAATACTTTGATAAGTATGTTTCAACTTAAATAGGGATGGTATAATAAATTGTGGGGTCTGCGTTCGCGCCTTTACTCCATGGAAATATGGCACACACTTTAACAAAGATTTTTCATATCTATTTGCGTAAGTATACTTTGATAATTATGTTTCAGTTTGAAGAAATATGGTATAATAAAATTATGGGGTGTTCGTTCGCGTCTGACCTCCATAGAATGGAAATATATCACAAAGTTTTACAAGGTTTTTTTAAAAAGGGGGAGGGTCCACAATAACACCTTAACTTTAATCTTAATTCATGTTAGCTTTTATTTATTTTTTTGAGTTGAATTATATTGTGTCGAATAAATTCACCTCATAAATTCACGTTCTTATTAAAGTGAAAGCTCCTCCTACCAAAAAAGTCGGAACTTTAGACAATTCTCGACACAAATTTTGCATAACTCTGTTTTCTTCCTTTTCCACTTGAACATGTCACTCTTTCGAAAATAGATAAATAGATAAATAAAAAATAAGAACGTTACTTTTTATCGTGTTAAAAGAAGGAAAAAATCCTGCTCACGTGATTACGTGTCTTTTTAAAAACATTTACATCACTTTTTTATTTTTATTTATATATCTGTTCAAGCTTTTTGTTGTCAGTGTACTAGAAGGAATTCAGTTGATTACAACCCTTTCTGCATGTTCTTTACATTACAATAGTACAACCCTGAATCCGACGGCGCAATACTACACCGTTCAATACTGTAAAACTGAACCGAAGCTGTTCTGCTTGAAAAGGGCGCCCTTTTCTTCTTATCAATATTTATATCAATTCTTTGCTTTAAAAAACTAAAGTAATTACGTGTTTACTTTTTCAATATCCCATTTTGCTGTTTCGGATTATTTTACTAAAGTAAGTAAAGCTTCATTATTTTTCAAAACTGTTTTTGTTTCCTTGTTTTTCGATATTTCGTCGATATTATTTAGTAAGAGTGTTTAGCAGAAAAGCCAACAAACGACTACCCGAAAAAATAAATATAAAAGAAATAAATGTTACCATAGTCAATAAAAGTTCAGTTCATGTTTTTTTTTGTTGTTTTGAAATAGTTTTTAATGCTCTTTACTTGAAATAATTTCAGCGAACCGAAATTAAAGCGAAATTTGAGGCGATAACTACTTAAATGAATTTTTATATAAACTATACATGCCATAATCGAATATTCCTCAAGCACAAAATAACGGAAAACATTAAAATATGTTTATAAATATTCCTTACGTTGACGGAGCTCTCTTAAATTGTTAACACAGAATGCTCAGAATTGAAAACGAGACTCTCCATTTCAAAGTTGCTGCCATTTTGATTCTTTTAAACCGGTTCGTTAATTAAAAAAATTTTTTTTTACAAACTACTTAAAAATACAAACCAATGAAGTTTTCTACTATAAAAGTAACTTTTATTGACTATGGTAACATTTATTTCTTGTATATTTATATTATTATAAGGAAACATCATTTTGTTGGTCACTCTTGGCTACGAATGGAAACAAAGTTGATATAAAAAAAATATATTTTCGCGAAAATTATCTTTAATTTCATCATATTTTGCTTAGGGTAAAATCTATGAGTATCAAAACCTATCTCCTTTTCATGACCTATCATATTTTCATCAATCACAGTCCATTTTCTATAGGCTATTTGCGAACCCAGTCAACGACGGGTACTTCTGCTAGTATATATATATATATATATATATATATATATATATATATATATATATATATATATATTTTCTACTGTGCATCAATCGGATACTATAATACTTAGGTTGTTGCACCTTATCATAACGAATGTCCAAACAATTTCCCGGGAAAAATGATAGACAGACAGATAGGCAGACTAAGAGAAATATATATATATATATATATATATATATATATATATATATATATATATGTGTGTGTGTGTGTGTGTGAGTGTGTGCGTGTGCGTGTGTGTGTGTGTGTGTGTGTCGTTACACATTCATGACCATGTTTCGGCCAGCCAGGTGCAAGCAACTAGAGAGCTCTTCAAGCGATACTGCTTATGCAAAAGAAGAGTCCCTATACGCAGGATCGACTAAAGAGGTCTCTACATACGTGTAACTTACTGATCGAGACATGCGCTTAAATGTGTAGCGACATTTTTATGCTTATGTAAAACAAATAGGAAGTATATCTAACCCTGATTCGGTATTGAGCATCCTTGTTAAAAAAATCATTCGTTGCTTCACCTCTTGAAAATATTAACCTTGAATTATGTGTATATATATATATATATATATATATATATATATATATATATATATATATATATATATATATATATATATAGTGTTTGCCTCGCATGCAAGAGGGTCGGGTTTCAAATCCCGGGTGCGGATACGTCTGATTGATGAGCCCAAATGAGAACGAAGCTCGAGTTCTGGACTTTCGGATCGTTGTCTGTCATGGCTCTTGTGGGCTGCGATGTTGTTTGGCTGTGGAAATGATTACATATATATATATATATATATATATATATATATATATATATATATATATATATGCATATGTGTGTGTGTGTGTGTGTGTGTGTGTGTGTGGTCGGGTTCGAATCTAACTGATGATTCCCGAAAGGATGAAGCACTAGTGTCTGTAGGTATTAAAAAATAGTAGTAATTATGTCAGCCTCTTTAAGAACTCGGTTCTTATTGTTGAGCACTGTAAGTTGAAATGAAAGTCGGTCACTTAAGCTCACATGTGCAGATTATGATGTCATAATCATAAGATCACTCTTGCTGTCTAGACACGTTTTATAAATGTTAATTTCAACTGCACGTTTGTTGTGTGGTTTGTTACTTGCAAATGGAGTTAGAGATGGTTTCGTGGCCGAATTCGAATCTCTCGACCGGCTGTAATCGTAACTCATTACGCCATTGAAATGGAAAAATATAAAGGTAACTGCAGCTTCTCTTCCAATTTTCGGATTTTCACGATGTCAAATCACATTTTAATTCCTTTTGATTGTTGCTATTTCTTCTGATGAGTTAAAGGCATTATAGATTCACTAATTGGTATAATAATTAAGTGATTGATTTTGCGCTACGAAACAGATACTGTCAATAATTGTATAAATCAACTGATTTAAAGGAATAAATTGTAAGATGGTCAACATCATGAATTTTGGAATATAAATTTTTGTCATTTATTCTATATACTGCTCTGTAATCACATTGAGCTTCTTATATAAGGATTGATATATAATAAGAAAAATATATCTACAGATATATATATATATATATAACATCATATATATATATATAACATCATATATATATATATATATATATATATATATATATATATATATATATATATTAGTGTTGGGACGATTAATCGGAATCGGGAATCGGAAAAATCGGAAGATTGGGGGGTATCGGAATCGATATCGAAAAATTGATGCCTATTTCCCGGTAGCAAAACGATTCTTTTAATTGTCTTTTTTTATTTGAGTTTTTTTAACCAAAATCTTCCATTGCTGGTAATAATGATAAAATGATAAATATTTATTGATTTTAAAATACCAGTAAAGCTAAAATCGATAAATCATCCTCCACAAGTTTAATTTTACGTCTACGAAAATATCTGCATGTTTAACGAAAATCGGGGGAAATAACAACTCTATAGTTAAATATTTAGAGATTTATAAAGAATTGAAATTGGAATCCGTAATTGTATCGGAATCGAGAAAAGTATTGGAATCGTCCCATCACTAATATATATATATATATATATATATATATATATATATATATATATATATATATATATATATATATATATGAGCAAACAGTTAATAAAATATGTTAAAAACACTTTAAAAACATATTTAATCTGAAAAGGAAACACTAGATAAATGGATAGTCCTTAATCCGCAGAGTTTCGAAGAAATACTCTCCTTCTCATCAGAGGGTAGGAATTAGCGGGATCGGATTTTGCATGCAGAAGTATTTGATGAAACAACAAGTAAGTCAAAGATCTTACTTGAAAACAAAATAAGTTAAGCAGAGGGAATATGGTAAAGAAAAAGGTGATTACACCATATATATATATATATATATATATATATATATATATATATATATATATATATATATATATATATATATGGTGTTTATATATATATATATATATATGGTGATTACACTATATATATATATATATATATATATATATATATATATATATATATATATATATATATATATATAGGGTGACCCTCCTCCCAAAAAACGGGCCCAAACTCTAATTAGGCCTCGTTTCTTAGTGTTTTGTCCGAATGAAATGAAACTTTGGTCATAACTAGTTTATTATATTCAAAACATCACATCAAAACACTAGGGTCTTTGACCTTTTTTTTCCGTTCTACAGCATATGCTCTAGATGGCCACCATTTAGCTTTTGTTTTTTTTGGTCACCCTGTATAACACAATATCAACATGATAGGCTAAACAAATAGTCTCCTATTGAGTATTATTCATACAAAGACGATTTTGTAGTCTGTTAAGACAAGAAAGGTCTTATTTTGATGAAGGTAGAAGATTGCTTCAGGATTTAAGCACTGTCTGGAGCGGTAGTATGAACCAATCAGTTTTTTCAGCGACCTTAGGAACAGATTGGCAAGTGTCGGGCAGTGTGTCTTGAGGGTAGTGTTAGAGAATGGAGATATATATATATATATATATATATATATATATATATATATATATATATATATATATATATATATGTATATATATATATATATATATATATATATATATATAGAGAGAGAGAGAGAGAGAGAGGTGAATTATAGTGTAGACACGTTGACCGGAAGTAAAAGAACAGCTGATTTGATTGCGTGTGAGTAATGTGATCAGATTAGCTGAATCGTTGAGATTTGATTTGGACTTAGAAGACAACGGACGGCTTCCCATTGTCTCCTCCTCTTCACTGGGGGGGGTGAACGCTGACGTGTGTAGAAGAAGAACCCACACAGGCCGATTTCACTTTCCACCTTCTGCAGGACATCTAGGAAAAGTGAAGTAAACTATAGAACTAATTCCTTGTCTTGGAGTGATTGAATCTTCATCCAAAAACAGGTATCAAGTCTCCCTCCAGGACGAGAAATTCCAGATGGTCCAAAATCGAAGAAGCAGAGGTAGGTTCTGAAAATACATGTCACTCACATACGATTCCCTTTATGATACAACATAAATATATAAGATAATCAAACACTCAACACTTTATTATAGAGCAACAACGTAACAGTAGGGTATAAACGCCAGGCAGATATAACATGATGACTATATACTGTAAAGAGCCAGTACGGCTTGGAAAGAGTTATCACACGCGTTTCCGTTTTAAATGTTGAAAACATGAAAGATGGAATGTTTTGACCTCAATTATACTTTTGATGTTCGTCCATATATGACGTGACCGGATAGACGCCATTTTAAAAACATAAAATAAAAAATAATATAAAAGAGAAGAAAGGGATAATTAATTTTAATGATGGTAATTGAATGCGGGCATGCGCACTGGCCACTTGACCTCAGTCTAATATTTTACCGTCGTTTAAGTGAAGAAAGAAAAAAAAATTGAGCACTAAAAGCAAATAAGTATTCGTAATAAGTAGTCACTGTAACGGTTGTTGTGAATATGGATTATCTCCCCTTTGATAATCCAATCTATAAAAGCAGTACATTTCCGCTTGCCAAGTAGACAAGTAGTTAAATTGAATAAAAGATTACTAGTCGGAATCTCTTGTTCTGTTTTTCATTTCAACGGTGTTATTATTTTTAAAATGGACCACACGTTGTATGCAGAGTGTATATGACACTAATTATGGCGGAATTTTCCACCCCCATAGCAAATAATAACAGTAAAAACTTGTAAGATAGTCATCTTATAACATGCATAGCAATAACATACTGAATTTTCAAGAGTCTACGACAATTTTAAATGCTTGTAGAAAAAAAATTCTGGAAACTTATTTAAGGTCCTTCGTAGTCTATCCACTCCTAACACTTGTAATCGCACTAACCCTAGAATGATATTATGCATCCATCGTATCATTATAATATGTATTATCTCTCCAAGCAACACATGTCTTCAACCCTTACTGGCTAGGTTACATTTACATACATTATCACGTTGAGTATGCATGCCTGGTTGACTCTTCTCTTTGTCGACAGTGATGACGCTCTGCTGGATAGTAATAACAGAGGTTCTATCCATTCTTAACTCTTGCAATTACACTAGCTTGATGCGATCTAATAATACCATTAAGATAACAGAACTTCATAACATTCTTAATTGCATTTATATTAATTTATTTATTGCGGGCTATTATTCTCATCTTCATTAGTTGTTGTTTTATGAGGTTTCGGCCAACTATTCCTCTGGCCTTCGCCAGGTGGTAACCGCGACGGATAGGAACTTCGTGGCTCGTGTCGTAGTTGATAGAGACGTTGAATTTATACGGTTCCAGATGAGCATTGTCTGGAGATAGCGGTTTCAATCCTACCCAAAGCCGGCCAGGGGCTTACTTGGCCAAAAACGTGGTGAGACAACAACAACAACAACTACGGATGGTAGTAATTGCTTAGAATGCAGTTAGGAGATTCGAAGTTCCTATCCCTCGCGGTTACCACCCGACGAAGGCCGGAGGAATACTTGGCCAAAATGTCGTGAAAACAACAACAACTAATAAAGATGAGAATAATAGTCCGCAATAAATAAATTAATATAAATAATACTTATCTCAGTAATAAATCCAATTAAAAATAATATATATTCTCAATTGCCTTAACATGTGACCTCAGTCTGTGACTGTATATATATCCTAATACTACTAACTACTAACTAATTACTAACACAATACCTCTAATCCATCGTTTCAATGTGACCATACTAGTGAAGTCTCCTATTCTGTATATATATATCCTAATACTGCAAAAGTTTAATCTTCTCTGAACTCATCAGCTCTAAGCCTTTTTTAAGACTGACATTGCACACCCATAGTATCTTATAATTTATCTTCATGCAACGCATGTCCTCAACCCTTACTGGCCAGATTTCACTTCCATACCTAGTATACCCATGTGTATAAACTTTTATTTTGGGTGACAGTGGTAGACCTATGCTGGTTAGGAATGATATAATGCCCTTTATAATTTACAAACTGATGTATTTATCGAAGGAAACTGAAGAATTTCTATAATAAAAAAAAAAAGAAATTTCAGAATCTGTTATAACACGCTGAAAGAGATTTTTTTTTTTTTCAAAGAAATAATATTTTTTTTTTTAACAAAAATTTTCGGCTCCATGAGTCTCCCTCAGGGTAAAACATTTTTTTTTTCTTTTCATTGTTGAGATCTTAGATTGTTGCCGAAGATTGCCGATTTCTTCCAGTCTTGTCGGAGAAAATTTCTTTTTTTAATGTAGAATATGCTATGCGTGTATAAATATTGAAACCAATTTTACTGAAACAAATGATTGAGATTTCTTGGGTTAGTAGATGTAGAACAGTTGAGGTAGCAGGTCCAGTTCAAAGGTCAAGGCCAAGGAAGACATGAGAAGAAGTGATCCAAATGAACCGGCGAGAAAAAATAGATACATGATGAGGATGAAGAAACAGAACACTGATTGTTAAGAAGAATTCGGAACCCGACCCCCTCTTCCCCCTTGCTTTCGCTGCTTTGAGAAGAAGCCAATGTTTCGTCGTGAAAGAAACACGAACGCAATTTCAACGTCGTTTGCTCTCAACTCGAACTTACGCGACTAAAATAGGGATTACTTCCCGGAGAAAAACTATAGACAATCTTTCAATGTCTTAAAAAAACAAAGTATACAATATACGAAATCGATACACAAAATCAACATACAAAATCGATATAACAAGATAAATGTACAAACACTGTTTATAAAAATCATAATCTTTCAAATTTATTCAAATTTTCGAAAAAAATAAGAGTTTTTGATTTGATTATCCCTAATGTTTTTCTTTTGTTTTTTTAAATTACATTTTCACCCAAAACAAGGCACAGTGCCACTTTGATGTAGGGGGCTACTATCAGGGACCTACGTTCCAGGGGTACTATGTAGGGAGTTTAGAAGCAAGATGTCTGTTCACATTACACTTGAACTTCTGCATGTCAGTAAAGTTGGGCAAGCAGGAAACCGGAAGAGAATATACCATATATTTCGGCATATAAGACGACCCTTAAAGCTAATAAAATCATCTTTAAAAATCAATATTTCATAAGATACTGGGTGTTGCAATCTCTAGCCTACGCTAAACAAACATGGTTTCGTGATTTAGCAATCGTCTTATACAACCGATATATGAGAAATTTATTAAAATTTGCTCCAATTTTGTACCTCGTCTTATCTGACAGTCGCCTTATACGCCAAAATATATGGTACATAATTTGTATAGGAGGTGACAGTGGTCAAGAGGTTAATGACACAGACTGATGACCTAAGTGTTCCATTTCGAATCCAGCTCATTCCTCAAAATCACTTTCAATTAGGATGTTGGCAACCTTCACGTGGTTACTCCTGTAAATACCAGATGTATTTCTAGAAAATAATTCTGACTAGAAATATACCAGGGAAACCAATGGCAACAATAGGATCTTTGGATTCATACAATCTGTTGATTATTCATATTCCTGCGTATGTGTACAATTTCAGTATGTAAGTCGTCAGTAACAAAAGAAGAAGAAAATAAAAAAGAAACACTATGTTTGTAAAATTTCTTAATTGTTTATATTGTGATGTCCACCTTGCGGATAACAATGAACTCTTCCACTTACTATAAAGGTATATATCTGCATTATGCACACTTGGAAGATAAAGATATATTGGAAGTCGGACTGACGTATAACCACACCCTGGAATTTATATTTAGTCTTAGGTACAGATAGATAATACGGTAAATAGCATTTGTTGTAGTTAAACGAGTGTCTGGTGTGAATGTTCTACATGGGGAGGGGCATAGATAGAAACTCTTTCGAGCACCTGGCATGAAAATAACAATAGCGAAAGAATAGACTCGCTACGTTTCTTCTGTGAAAAAGAGGAAGTAGGATGAAGAAGAGGGTCCCTCCCACAAGATTTCAAACTCTGGCAAGGCAGGAAAGGGTTTTCTTGGCAACTCCTCCCCAGATGTGGCATCACTACTCCATCTTAGAATGTACTTGGCTCTTATACAGGTAGAGGACTGCGTATGGAATAAGATACATTTTGGAGGGACAGGTTATTCAACCATTTTTCCAGCGATTACGGTAACAAATCTGACGTAAGTATTTCATTTTAAGTCAGGAGGGAAGGTCAGACCTAGAAGCTTGTCAAAGCAGAATGCTTCCTAAAGGCGACTTTCGTTTATTTTAACTGGGGTCAAGTGCGGATCAAAGCGCTTGTGGTGAAAAGATAGTTTTAAATTATGATTAAGTTATCTAAAATGTAGGAAAATCGTAACTTACTTAGCTGGTATGTACATGCTTCAAACGGTAGGTCGGGTAAGAATAAAAAAGATAAAAAGATGGTTGGTTGTTTTTTTTTTGTTGTTTTACGGCATATCAACCCTTTTCAGGTTATTTAATGCCGAATCCAAAGATTTTGAAGAAAAATGTTTTAATAGAATATGTTTGTTGTTTTCAAGGCGGTTTCTATTTAACCCATAGTTGGGACCCTAACAGGTACTACCACTCCGGGTCAGAGTGGACCTGAGAGCAATGGCAATTAAAGGGTGACTCCACACTCCCTAAGGCCTGCAAGCTGGGGCCCTCACCATCGGATATAGTTTAAGATCATATCCAGGACCGAAAGATAAAAAGAAGAGCTAAAATGACGACACCCAGTTGGTTTTATGTTGACGGTCACGTGAGCGACGAAGATTGTCGCCGTTTCAATGCAAATGAGACAGGCGAATTAAAACAAATGTGAGGCGAACAGGGGGACAAGTGGGAAGAAGGCGTGCTACGTTAGCAGTGTCAGAAATTTCGTGAAAATAGTGAATAGTTCCACCCCATCTTTCCAAGCTTATAACTCATCGAAAAATGTAATTCAAGCCCTAATTTTTTTTTTCAATTAAAGGAGCAAGGACCAAGGTTTTATTAAAAAAAAAAAAAAAAAACAATGTGTTTTAAAAAAAAAAAAAAAAAAGGTTTTAAACTTCGGACTTTACAGGTAAATTTCTAAAAAAGGCATTTTTTTTTGTTTTAAATTTGAATATATTATTTATTGACCTTTTCTCTTCAATTTGTGATATATAAAACTATTAAACATAAATTAATTATTTACTTTTTAATAGACATTTCAAAATGAGAGGCGTGAATTATTCGACCCCCTGTCTTTCCAAGCTTATAACTCCTCGAAAAATGTAATTCAAGCCCTAATTTCTTTTCAATTAAAGGAGCAAGGACCAAGGTTTCATTAAAAAAAATAAAATAAAAAAAAATAATGTGTTTTTTTTTAAAAAAAGGTTTTAAACTTCGAACTTTACAGGTAAATTTCTAAAAAAGGGATTTTTTTTGTTTTAAATTTGAATATATTATTTATTGGCCTTTTCTCTTCAATTTGTGATATATAAAACTATTAAACATAAATTAATTATTTACTTTTTAAGAGAAACTTGAAAATGTGTGACACTTACACAAATGGGGGGGGGGCATGAATTAAAAAAAAAACGTTTGTCTAAAATATTATATTCGGTTTATTGGAAAGAACATAAAATTTCACATTGACCCTGAAAATATCGTAAAAATAGAATCAATAGAAAAATTTTGATAGATTTTTAAAGTTTAAAAATTGAAAAATATTGAGTTCGGAAAATTCATTACTGTTTTTTTTTTTTTTAAATATTTCTATTACTTTTAAAACAACTGTAATAGTTTATTTTGGAAGCATAATCCCTAAAGAAAATAAATAACCCACTTTTAACAGAGAAATTACGAGATTTTTATATTTTATTCGCAGTTTCGTGTTAGGGGTGTCAAAAATTCCTACAAAAATTCTGATACTGCTAGTGCTACATACATAGTCGTGTGCAAGTCAACTTGATAGAGTCTCGATTTTTGGAGTTAAAAGTTTTGACAATAGAGTGTCGAGTTTTGGAGTTATCTAAAATGTAAGGGGAATCGTAACTTACTTCAAAGAGTCGGTTATGTAACTAAATATATAAATAAATAAATAGAAAGAAAAACTGAAATGGCGACACACAGGTGGTTTTATGGTTGACGGTCACGTGAGCGATGAAGATTGTCGTCGTTTCTATGCAAATATGACAGGTGAATAAGAACAGACGTGAAGCGAATAGAGGAAACGAGTTGGAAGAAGGCGTGCTACGTGTGTAGTCGTGTGCAAGTCAATTTTAAAGAGTGTCGATTTTTGGAGTTGAAAGTTTTGACAACAAAGTGCCAAGTTTTGAAGTTAAGAGTCTTAACATCTGTGTATCGAATTTATTCCGAGAAATTGTTACTTTCACCATAATTAGTCGACCATAATCGACCCCAGATGTGGGAACGATACTCTTTTTAAGTTGGAATCCGTACATACGCTTTTGAAAAAAAAAACAACAAAAAAAAACAAAAAAACAAACAAACAAAAAACACCTGCAAACTACAAAACCTTCAACAATAGACTTCACAAATATCTTTTTACACATCTTAAATAGTCACCCATTTAGTACTGACCAGGTTCAACGTTGCTTAAATTCGGGGATCCAACGGGAACCGGTGTGTCAACGTGATTATGCCTACATACGCTTTTGAAAAAAACAAAACAAAAAAAAACAAACAAACAAACAAACAAACACATGCAAACTACAAAACCTTCAACAATAGACTTCACAAATATCTTTTTACAAAGCCTGAAAATGTAATTGTTGGCTAACGACCGACAGAGCAAGAAATAGACTTTGGTCTCTTGAAGGATGGATAATCTATTTTAATGGGATGAAGGGGTTATACGTCTCTGTAGTGTTGCGAACATAAAAAAAAAAACGAAAATGCAGTTTGATGGGGTTGGTAGGAGGAGGGGTTGTGGATAACAGGTCGACGCAACAAAGAAATGTGCTGGTCTTTGGTGCATAGAAATATACAGGATGCGTCAGAGAACGTACTCATACTTCAGGTAACGATGACACCTTTATTTATAAACATAGAATGAAGACAAAAG
>NC_136521.1:55434753-55474753 GCF_053919585.1 Euprymna scolopes | reverse complement strand
GCAAACATTTTAAGACAAGGGCATTCTTCTGGTGATATTGCTTCACTGAAAGGTCAAACACTAAATTCATCCATTCTATATAGAACTACCGGGTTACGCTTTTGCATTGGTCACCCACATAACTTGTAGTCTCTCTTTTAAGACTTATCTTAAATGTACGTGGAACACCAGCAGTGACTTTGCTTTGCAGTCACCGCTAGCATTAGCACACAGTGCTAAGGTTAGACGATCTTTCATGGGCTTGTGGATCGGTAGCTTTTTCTCCTCAGCGGTAATGAATGTCGTGCGTGGCTTTTTTTTTTTATTAAAAAAAAAAAACGCCTTGTCACCGTTCTGCGGGTTAGGGTAATGAATGTCCTGCGTAAAAAACCGTCTCGTCACAGTTCTGCGGGTTAGGGTAATGAATGTCCTGCGTGAAAAACCGTCTCGTCACCGTTCTGCGGGTTAGGGTAATGAATGTCCTGCGTGAAAAACCGTCTCGTCACAGTTCTGCGGGTTAGGGTAATGAATGTCCTGCGTGAAAAACCGTCTCGTCACAGTTCTGCGGGTTAGGGTAATGAATGTCCTGCGTGAAAAACCGTCTCGTCACAGTTCTGCGGGTTAGGGTAATGAATGTCCTGCGTGAAAAACCGTCTCGTCACTGTTCTGCGGGACAAAACTTTTCCCGAAACTAGTGGTGTAAAGCGTTACACAAACTCGTCCGCAACTTTTGGTATCTGCATTCGCTGCTTTGCCATGCCTTATCACAGACTGGATGCCAGTCCCCTTTTTGAATGTATCAAACCAGCCATGGATGGCCTTGAAATTCACACCATGTGTACCCGACGGTTTCTCTCCCTCTGTTGACGCTTTCTCAAGTTGTAGGTTCTTGTAGATGGAGAGCGCCTTCTCGGAGATGATGCTCCCCGTGATGGTATCTCCTGCCAGCTCCTTGTCGCGTATCCACAACAACAGAAGTCTGTCCATTTCGTCATGGGCGTTGGTCCTCAATTTTGAAATAATAGTAACACCCTTGGTCAGTTTTATAACTTTTATGGTATCTTTCTGTTTCAATATCGAACAGATTGTCGATGATGGCCGATCGTACTGCTACTCACGAGATCACTGACACGAAAATCACGCTAATGTTTATATATTATTTTTTGTTTGATTTTAATCGACATTATCCTCTTTTTTTTTTCTCAGAGGATAACTTTCCATTTCCTGTTTTCGATAGGTTAGGGTCACAAAAAAGTCACAAAAAGGAGACGCAATTTGATAAAAAAAAACAACACTACACAAGAGCGCGGGTCAGATCCGTATGGCTGAAAATCATGCAGCAACAGTTTCAGGGAAATTAATTAAAATAAATAAAACACGTAATAATGCAGAAATAGAGAAAGAAAAGTGAATAAAAGGAGCTGGTACACATGCACTTATTGATCCGTGCTCAAATAATAACGTTATTATTTAAAAAGTCATTCTTAACATGGGGAGGGTGTTTTGTACCTATTCTGTACTTTAACCTTACAATTGAATAATACAAAAAAAAAAAAAATCCTAAAACTTTAATTAAATTTGGAAATACGATTTAAAAACTAGCGCGGATCAGTAAGTGCACTAGCACCAAGAAGTTAGAGTTAGAAGGCACAATAATCCTGCGACAACCGTTTTGCTTTTTTTATTCTTTTTTTTTTTTACATAGGCTTCACCACTTATCAAGGCCGAGAGGCCACTCAAGGATAAGGGTTAAAGAGTGAATAGTAGTCAAAAGGGCAATATAGTAATCGATAGTAATGGAAGTTCGATAAATTTGTTAACTTAAGTGTAACGGCTCATCAGAAACTTGTTTACATTGGACTTGAAGACAACCATATTATAGACAGCTGGAAAGCAAGTAAACGGAAGACAATTCCACAGGCGTGTACTTCTAAGAAAAAAACTTTGTTCATGGAATCTACGTTTAGGTTTAGACGCAGATAAAGAGTGGAGGGAATTATTAATAGTGTTTTCAGCTAAACGAGTGCTTCTTGTGAAAGTTTGGCAAGGGGGGGACCATATTCGCTCTGTGTAGAGCTAGATTTTACTTTGAAGACATCTCGTACCTCGAATTCCTCGTAACTAAAATAGCTCGTATGTGAACGGACCACTGTATCATTATATTTTATTCATCAAATATTTGAATTTTTTTTTTTTTGTCCAGAGATTTATTAAATACCTTCTGTGCACGGAAAATGTTTTTAAAAAAGTCTGAATAAAAAAATATCCATATACTTAATAAATAGAATATAAATATATTTTATATGCATATATTATATATGTTTTTGGGACGTAGAATAGGGATTACAAGAATATAAACTGGTCTAACATAAGCGCTCAGGGAGCGAAAAGAAATACCATAGGATCGCGAATAAAAAATAAATAAATGAACAATCTTGCATTTAAAAGCGATAAAAATCATACATAAAATTTGATAAGGTACCGTAGTATAGTTACAAAACACCTGGCGAACTATCGAGCTGTTACGAGTTCGATCCTGATTAAAGTTAGTGATAACTAGAAAAATGCATGTCCATGGATAACTTTTATACACGTAAAAAATATTTAATAGATATTTGAATAAAAAATGTTTAATAAATAAAAAATTATATATATATATATAGTAAAACTTGAAGAATTATTTTTATTTTATTATATATATATATATATATATATATATATATATAAAATATTTATTATTATTATTATTATTATTATTATTACTAATACTTCCACCTATATCTACCTACATGCATATTTTATAATTTTATACCTATTCAATCCACGCTCGGTAATTTTTAATTTAATTTTTAATTTAATTTAGATTACTTAATTTCTTAAAGGCCTTTACAACAAATGCATTTAAATAAGTAATTCACTCAAATTGGATGTAACTTTGCTTACCTTAAGAGGACGCATCTTAGTTACTCCGAACAATGCTCCCTCCCCCCACCAATCCGCGGAAATCTTTAACGTGTCCAATTCCATATGATTTGCAACAACAACCGGACGACTCAGTAGTGATAACTACCCACCTGTTTTTTTACCAGCAGACACGCATTAGTGCAAAGAGTGACAAATTTTGCCGCTGGAAGGATTTGAACTCAGTCTCAAAATCACCTTTAACTCAGCCCGGTTATCAACACCACGCCCACTGATAATTATCACGGGAAAATTAAGTCGTATATATAAAATGTCGATGCAAGCGGGCAAATGCAAAGAGTTAGTCGGATAATGTTTGATTGCAGACGCTGGAACTTGATTTGCACTAATGCTGACAGATTATTTTAACCCTCTTAAGGAGCCACAATCCTAGTTTAAGTGGTTTTATAAGAATAATTTTATAGATAATTACTTGGTAAATGTGCAGTTTGGATTTTTTTTTTTACATGGGGGAGGGGTCACCACTTATCAAGGTCCAGAGGCCACTTGAGGGTAAGGGTTAATGGGTATACATTAGTCATTGTGATTTTAGCGTAGTAAACATTAGTGGGAATCTTATAACTTGGATTACTTAGGGGGACGGTTCAACAAGAACTTGTTCATGTTGAACTTGAAGACAATCAGGTTGTAGTCAGTTGGAAAGCAGGCAAACAGAACAGAGTTCCTCAGATGTGCAGTTCTAAGAAAGAAGCTTTGTTCATGGAATCTACGTTTAGGTGTAGGCACAGATAAAGAGTGTAGGAAATTGTTGATAGTGGTTCTGGCTAGACGAGTGTTTTTTGTGAAAGTCTGGCGAGGGGGGGGGACCATAGATTGAAGTTCAGATGAGCACCTGCGATGAAAATAACGATACAGCAAGGACAGGTTCACTATGTCTCTTCTGTGGGAAAGAGTTTGCAGGGAAGAGAAAAGGGCACCTCTACCAGGCTACGAAGTCTATTTTGAACTCTGTCAAGACAGGATAATCTGCTTCTAGCAGCTCCTGTCCAGAGTGTTCTGTCTAGTGTAGCATAAATTTATTAGGCGTTATCTCCCTTTACCGGCCTTTCTAATTAACGCTTCCGGTGATCATTCTAATTCAGCCGCACACACACAACAGCCATATGACGTAGTTTTTCTATTCTTCTGATATCTTGACATTTTCAGGCATCTTCGGTAAGCAACATTTTCTTTAAAGTTTCTAATTATAGAATTAAATAATGCATGCATTATTTCTTTGTATTATTTAGTACTAGCATTTTAGCCCGGCGTTGCCCGGGGGTTTAGAAGTGCATATTGATAAAAAAAAGTGGTCATTTTTTTTTTTAATTTGACCCCTATTATGACCCCTTAACATTTATTCTTTTGGGCTCAAATCAAATTATTAAGTTAGATACATGTCCAAGAAACCTATATCTAAAATTCCAAGGGTTTAGACCCCAAGTTTTCAAAGGTCAAATCGTTGAACTTTGACCTCTTAACAGCCAAATTTCTGACCGAAAACGGATCACAAAGATTTTTCTAAATCTCAGTGCCCTGTATATCAAATTTCGAGTCGGTAGACTGAAAATCGACAGAGTTATTGCGTAGGAAAATGTAGACACACACACAGACATGTTCACTTTATAGATATATAGATTACTAGCATTTCAGTCCGGCGTTCTCCGGGTGTTTGGGTGTGTATGTTGAGCAGGAAAAAAAAAGTGGTATTAGGAAGGCAGGCTCGAACCCATACCGCGAAGGAGGAAAAGAACCGGAAATGACGTAGATTTAAATTAAGGCTAGACAATTGAAAGAAGAGGATAACTTTAAAAAATATCGGATAAAAAAGCGACCTCCCCTGTAGAAAAGTGCCCAGCTGAAGGTGAAAATACTAATTTTTTAGCCAATTGTTCGATAAAATGTTCAAAAAAAAAAGAAAAAAGGTCAATTTTTTTAAATTTGACCCCTATTATGACCCCTTAACATTTATTGTTTTGGGCTCAAATCAAGTTATTAAGTTAGATCCATGTCCAGGGAACCTATATCTAAAATGTCAATGTTTAGATCCAAAATTGTCGAAGTAGTTTGTAGAGTTCTCAAAGGTCAAATCATTGAACTTTGATCTCTTAGCCAAATTTCTGGCCGAAAACCGATCACAAAGATTTTTCCAAATCTCAGTACCCTGTATATCAAATTTCGAGTCTGTAGACTGAAAATCGACAGAGTTATTGCGTAGGGAAATGTAGACCCACACAAAGACACGTTCACTTTTATAGATATATAGATTCACTTTGTTCGAACAGACTTTGTTCATTTTTACATCTACGTATTCCTAAAACCATGTACTTTTTTTTTTTTATTCCTTCCAGTTTTACCTTTGTTGACAAGAGTTTGTGCTAACTGTTTAACGGTTGCATACATTTCAACGAAATACACGCTTCCCAAAAACAGTATAGATAGCCTCTAACCCTTGCTTAACTATAAGGTACAGTTTGTAAACTTACACTGTTCTGACGTCACCTGAATAAATGTTTCACTTTTTTTTTTACACAGGCATCACCACATTACCAAGGCCAAGAAGCCACTCGAGGATAAAGGTTAAAGAGTGTACTATAGAAATTGGACAATATAGTAATCATTAGTAATGGAAATTCGGTAAATTTGTTAACTCATATGGAACGGCTCATCAAAAACTTGTTTACGTTGGACTTGAAGACAACCATATTTTAGTCAGCTGGAAAGCAGGAAAACGGAAGACAATTCCACAGGCGTGCAGTTCAGTTCTAAGAAAGAAGCTTTGTTCATGGAATCTACGTTTAGGTTTAGGCACAGATAAAGAGTGGGGGAATTATTGATAGTGTTTTCAGCTAAACGAGTGTTTCTTGTGAAAGTTTGGCGAAGGGGGACCATAGACTGACGCTCAGTCGAACACTTAATAGTAACAAATAATATATTATTTTATTTATATTTTATACAGTAAAACCCCGGGATACGGTGGCCCTAGGATACGGGTTTTTCAAGTTACGATGTGAAATACAATGTCCCTGGTTGCTGTATTTGCCCCGCCTTACGATGTTATTTATAATGTTATTTGATTATATACATGTGTATTATACACTGTACTGTATTTTGTTACTAATTTTTGGTATGTACTGTATAAAATTTTGCTTAGACACCGTCATACGGCGATTTCGCCTTGCTATTCCAACCCCGGAACTGATTAATGCCGTATCCCGAGGTTCTGGTGTATTTTTTTTATTTTAAGGGTTGAAAATAAAAACGAATAAAAACAAATAAAATGTAAAAGAAAAGAAAAATGAAAACAAGGAAACAAAGTGGATTTATTTTTATTAGTAAAAATAATTTAGTGTTCGCGTGTTAATACACAGAGAAAGAGAGAGAGAGAGAGAGAGAGAGAGAGAGAGAGAGAGAGAGAGAGAGAGAGAGTTCGGGTCGGTATGTGGGCGGTGTATGATTGTCGATGCGGCGATGACAGAAGTGTCACTCTTTGGCTTTCTGTGTGTCTCTTTCTGATTCTCTCTGTCTCTGTCTCTCTCTTTCTCTCTCTCTCTCTCTCTCTCTCTCTCTGCCTCTCTCTCTGACTGCCTTTGTTTATGACGTATATTGACATCGCCCATCTTCCTTGATCAGAATCTGATTTTCCGCTTATTTTGACATTCAATTTGACATTTCGATGGTTTTATCGATCTGCAATTTAAGCAATTCCAATCTAGTTAAAATATTGATTCATAATCTCGATTCTTCCATCAGAATGTAGGGTTGATGCCATCACTAAGCAATCCGATTTACATCTGGTTTTGCCCGGATCCGATATTTTCCGGCGTTGTCCGTCACTTATGTAACAGTATGACAAGCTTCTGGGTTTGACCTTTACTCCTGATCTGAAATGGAACACGTACATCAAATCTGTTGCCAGGGACGCTGGGAAAATGGTGGGATCCTTCTACCGCTCCAGAAGATATCTCACTACTGATGCAATTCTCTATCTGTATAAAAGCCAAGTACGTCCAAGGATGGAGTACTGCTGCCACATCTGGACAGGAGCTTCTAAAAACAGCCTATCCTGCCTTGACAAAGTACAAAATAGACTTCGTGGTTTAGTGGGGGATGCCCTTTTCTCTTCCCTGCAACCTCTCTCCCACAGAAGAGACGTTGCGATCCTGTCTTTGTTTTATCGTTATTTCCATGGCAGGTGCTCGTCTGAGCTCCAATCCCCCGTCCCCCCCTCGCCAATCTTTCATGAGAAACACCCGTCTGGCTGAAACTACAATAATTTTCCCCACTCTTTATCTGTGCCTAAATCCAAACGTAGATTCCATGAGCAAAGTGGAACTCTCTGCCGCTTGCCTGTTTCCCACCTGACTACAACTTGGGCATTTTCAAGTCCAACATAAACAAACTCCTGACAAACCGCCCCTTTAAGTAAGACACTCTAACTAAACACCCAATACTAATGATTACTACAATACTATCTCATTGATTACTGTACACGCAATAACCCTTATCCCTGAGTGGCCTTCGGGCCTTGATAAGTGGTGAACCCATGTAAAAAAAATTTAAAAAAAAAAGCTGTGCCTTTTAGTCAAGCAAGGGGTTAGAGGCTATCTTTACAAACTAAACTGCACATCTGCCGATTATTTTTACTTGTTATCGATTACATTTTTTTACTTGAATTTTTTAAAATAAACTTGTTTAAACAATAAATGATAAAAATTCTCTTAGAAGCACCTTCAAATGTTTTTTTTTAAATCTTGAGTAAACAGACAAAATTTCCTTAAAACAACTTTAAGATGCAGATATTTCATTAAAAACTAGCGGGAAGGGGGCGTTGCCCAGTCGTTAAATATGCTTAGATATATTTTAATTCATGCAGATTTTTAATTCATGCAGATGTATTTATTATTACAGAGCCAATTCGCTATTTAATATTATATTGTACCTAATTGATTGAGATTGTCGGACTGACTTCCTCATCTTGGTTGTTGTAGTTACAACATTTCGGCCGTTTTGCCCTCCGGCCTTCATCAGGTGTTTTGTATCGAACTGGGGAATCGTTTGTTAGGAGTCTCGAACCCAAACCTTTATTATTACGGGGGTACCATGTTCGGACTCCAGCTAGGCTCTGGGACATAGTTGCTGATTCTCTGTTTTGAATGTTACTTTTCACTGCCTTCGTTCAGGATTAAACTCAGCACCTTTGGGTAACTGTAAACTTTGATACAACATCTAGGATCACTCGGCCATATGTAGCTGGAGTCCGAACATGGTACCCCCGTAATAATAATAAAAGGTTGGGTTCAAGACTCCTAACAAACTATTCCCCAGTTCGATACAAAACACCTGATGAAGGCCGGATGTCAAAACGGCCGAAACGTTGTAACCACAACAACCAAGATGAGGAAGTCAGTCCGACAATCTCAATCAATGAAAACACCTCATCTCAAAAATACAGACAATTACTATTGTACCTAATATATAGTAATAATCTCAAAAATGAAAAACACTGACTTGTGTGTCATGAACTATAATCAAAACGAAAACATTTAGTGCACCAACCGCGTAGCCTAACGTTTGAGCTATCGACAGATAAATAAGAAAGATTTAAAATTAAACTACTTAAAGCTATCAATGAATTTGCACATGCGCAAAAGTAATTGAAATATGACAGCAAGTTGAAATGAACATTTTTCATTTCAACTTGATATATTTCTGTATGCGCTAATCATTCATCCAAACAAAGATTTTGCTCGTTATAACCCATCCCTGGTGTATGATTACTGTTTCCTTTTAACTTCAATTTTATGTGACCAGTAGTTTAATAGTTTATCGGTTAAATATTTACATACAGACACACACATACATGAATCTACTGTTTTTTTTACATTTTCACCCCAAACAAGGCAAGTTGCCACTTTGGTGTAGGGGGCTACTATCAAGGGCAACAACTACTGGGGTACCATGTATGGGTTTGGACAGCAAGATGTCGGTTCACGTTACACTTGAACTTCTGCACGTCAGTACTGTTTGGGAAACAGGGACCTGGAATGGAATTCCAAAGTCTAGCGGTTCTGGGGAAGAAACTATTGGAGTAGAAAGACCTTTTACATCTAGGGATCTCTACAGTGTAGGGGTGGGATTTAGCTGCCTGTCGGGTTTGTCGAGGGTGCTCACGTCGTGGGGGCACAAGTGCTTGCAGTTCGTCAGAGCATTCACTACTAAAATACTTGTAGAACAGGTAGAGGGATGCAACATTTCGTCGATGGGAGAGAGGCTGAAGCTTAGATTCCAATTCAGGGCATATTAGGTTTGCGACTCTCTTTTGAACCTTGTCAAGGAGCAAGAGGCTAGTAGCCGATGCACCAGCCCAAATGTGACAGCAATACTCCATACATGGGCGAATGGTGGCCTTATAGAGGTACAGAATACTTTCGGGTGTTAGTAGTTGTCTAGCACGGTAGAGAGAGCCCACCTTTCTTGCAGTGGCCCTGGCAATGCCTTCAATGTAATTGCTCCAACTCATGTTTCCTGTGAACGTTAGGCCAAGGAGTTTGAAAAAGTACTCTCAGATAAAGGGTCGTTGGCCATTGCTATAGGTGGTAGAGAGGGTTTCTTGTAATTATTGAATGAAACTAGTTTAGTCTTGGCGGCATTGAACGCGACCAACCATTTTTGTTCCCATTCCACTACAGATTGGAGGTCTTCCTCTAGTGTTTCTGCCATTTCTTTAGATATGTGTTCATTCGTCTTCCTGTCGTGCCTGTTATAAAGTGTAGTGTCATCAGCATATATACCCACCTCAAAGGCAATTTTGTCGGGGAGGTCATTAATGAATATTAGGAACAATAGAGGTCCAAGGATAGACCCCAGAGGCACTCCCGCATTTATATCATTGTTTAGATGTACGACCGTCGAAGACAACCTGGATTTTTCTCTTATCTAAGAAGGATTTAATTATGTTAAGTATTCTACCAGTGATACCGTATGATCTAATTGTCCTGAGGAGATCCTCATGACATACCCTGATATATCTAGAGCTACCGTTCTGCCCTCCCCCGTTTTGTCCAGTGAGTGGTATATACGTTCAGAGATTACAGTTAGGATGTCTGCTGTGAAACGGGCTTGTCTAAATCCATATTGTTGGTCAGTCAGAAGTTTAGCATCTGTAAGGTGATGGACTAGAGCATGGTTAATTAAGGTCTCAAATATTTTGGCAAAAAGTGGGAGGAGGCTAATGGGGCGATAATTTACTGGGTCAGTCCTTTCGCCAGAATTCTTGAATACTGGTACAACAGAAGCAGTTTTCCAACAGCCCGGAATGCAAGCTTCATAAAGGCATTTGTCGTAGAGTTTGGAGAGAACTGGAGCTACTTCGGCTGAGCATTTTTTTAATAGCACAGCTGGGATGAGATCGGGTCCACATGCTTTTGAAGTGTCAAGGTTTTTTATGATAGCATGCACCTGAGAAGGAGTGATTTTCAGATCGTCTAGCGTGGCGTCTGTCCGCATAGGAAAGTCAGGTAGGGGAGTGGTTGGAAGGTTCCAGTGTGGAGTTTGAGCCAAACCGACTGGCAAGCATGTTAGCCTTCTTGGTTGCTGAGCAAACAACCTCGTGATTGTTGGTTAGTGGGGGAATTGTTGATTGCCCATTATTTACTACACTGTTGTAGATTTTCCAGAAGTCTCGAGGTCCTAGTTTTTGTGCCTCGATGCGTTTTTTAGTGGTTTCCGTAAATTCTCTGTTAGCTGTCGCTATTTCATTCTTAACGTTATTTCTAGCTTCTATATACTTCAGTCTGTTTGAACTAGACTTATGTCGGTTAAATCTGCGGTATGCATGCTGCTTTTGAGCAATGGCAGTTGCGCAAGTCGAAGTAAACCATTGGGGAGAGTGGGGCTTACTATAAAATTTCCGCATGGTAACATGCGCTTCGATTGCAGTTTTGGATTCTTCGGACTACTGTTCTCATCTTGAGTGCCATTTCCACAACTTTTCGGTTGGTGTAACTTCCGACCTTCTTTCAGGTATATATTTTCGAACTTGGGAATGTTTTTGTCTAATTTGGGAACCTGGACAGAATCCTTTATTTTCATCATGGGGTTACCATGCTCTTGTTCCATCAGCCATGCCTGGATAGAGGTCCTAAGTAATTTGCAATTGTACCTTCAACCTTCAGGAGAATATCACTTTTACAATTAATTTCACAATGTTTCGATCTATGTAACCTCCGACTTTCCTCGGGTGTATCTTTTTGAACTCGAAAATCTTTATGTCGGACTCTGAAATCTTTCTGTCAAACTCAGGAATCTGCACGGAATTTTGAACGGGACCCTTTATTTAATCCATGAGGGTAGCATGTTCTTGTTCCGTCAGCTGTGCAAAATTCCGAAGTAATTCGCAATTTTATTTTGAGTGACACTGACATTGAGGTTTGAATCTTCAACCTTCAGAAGAGTGTAACTTACAAGCGAATTTAACCAAGTGCTTTATCCGTTACGACCTGGGTCCTTGCGCAAGGTACACTTGAATAAGGTCACGGATGTTACATCAACCGAATCGCTGCGAAAAATAACACTCAAGATGAGAACAGTAATACAAATAATCCAAATAATACGTAATTATTGTACGTGTTTTCTTTTTGTGTCTTATGTGAATTAACAACAAAACAACAAAGGCTACAGTCTGTTTGTTCGTACATTAACTTATCTGATTTCTATGGATCCAACTATTAATGTCCTATCCAGCTGCTAGGAGACGGCTAATATACGATACGACACAACAGAGTGCGTAAATCTCTCCACTGGGACATCTGTAAAAAGTTAAATATCGAATGTAGCAGTAAGCCCTGGAAACATATAAGAGAAAGAACAATTGAAATGAGTCATAGGTGGCTTCGTTACGGGATTCGAATCCTTTGATCAGCATTGATTGTCATAGACGATTGCGTAAACATAAAACACTAATGTCTGTAGGTATATATATATATATATATATATATATATATATATATATATATATATATATATATATATATATATATATATTTAAAACGCGGCGAAGATGAAAGGAAGCGGTGAAACAGAGAATAAAAAAGCCCGCACGTATATTTATAATAATGATAATCTATATATCCATAAAAGTGAAAGTGTCTGTCTGTCTGTCTGTCTGTCTATGTGTCTGTGTGTCTGTGTACATTTCCCTACGCAATAACTCAGTCAATTTTTAGTCTACAGACTCGAAATTTAATATACAGGGTACTGTGATTTGAGAAAATCTTTGTGATCGGTTTTTAGCCAGAAATTTGTCTGTTAAGGGGTCAAAGTTCAACGATTTGACCTTTGAGAACTCTACCAAACTCCTCCGACAATTTTTGGTATAAACACTTGAAATGTTAGATATAGATTCCGTGGACATGGATCTAACTTAATAACTTGATTTGAGCCCAAAACAATAAATATTAAGGGGTCCTAATAGGGGTCAAAGTTAAAAAAAAGTGACCGTTTTTTTTTTGGCTCAGCGTACACCTCCAAACACCTCGGCAACGCCATGCCGAAATGCTAGCCTAATATATAAAAAAGACTATATGTCTGTTTTTCTGTCTGTCTCCATATTTTCAAACTCTATCTCTCCTGAAACTAAAAGTCGCAGAGCGTTACTAGGGGCATCAACCTATTGGATGTTTTATGGGCCATTCTTTTATGGGTCTTTAAACAGTTAAAATAGTTTTAAGGGGTCAAAAAGTAGTCAAAACTGAAAAATCGCTGTCGATTTTGTACATTCATCTTATTTTATTTTTATTTTTTAATATTTAATCGGTTTATATGCATGTCACGTTGGTACAGTGGTAACGTCACCAGCTTTGGATGCTACAGTTTTGCTTTCGGTTTCGATTCTAGCTACTTTTAATACTTTTTTTTACTTTTGAAATCACGACTTTATAATAATATATACGAAACCTGGACAAATTTAAATATAATATTTAAGTGGATTTTACGACCCGGCGAACCTCCCTCCCTCTCCGCTAGTAATATATTCGAAATCTGGACAAGTTAAAATATATTTAAGCGTTAAGAATTTGTGTTCCTTGATAGAAGTGCTGGTTGAGTTTGAATAAAATAAATACGCATTAGATACGTTTGAAGTCAAAACAATGCATTATTAAAAACAGATATTTATTTTGTTGGAATTTTATATTGAAATTTATGAATATATTTCGAAGTTACACTTAATCATTAGTATGTCACTTTTTTTGTATTTTGTCATGTTGTTGTTGGAGCATAGAATCAATTTGTTGTTATTAATTAAATCACCGTCTCCATTCTTTTATTATTAACACACGTGACCAAATTCACGAATAAAAATTTTGTAAAAATGACTTACAAATTATTTTCTTAGATAAATACACATTAGATACGTTTGAAGTCAAAACAACGCATTATTACAAAATAAACAGATATTTATTTTGTTTGAATTTTATATTGAAATTCATGAATATATTTCGAAGATATACTTCATCTTCAGTATGTCTTTTTAATTTTTTGTTACCATGTTGTTGTTGGAGCATAGAATCAGTAAGTAGAAGTCCGTTTGTTGTTTCTACGGTCGTATTTTCAAATGTCAGAAATCCCCCCCACCTCTTATTTTAAAACGCAGCGAAGATGAAACGATGGAACAGAGAATAAAAAACGCCCACGCATAATAAGCATAAATAATTTATTTGGGTTAATGATTGCTCACAGATGAAAACATAAAGCTTCAGGACTATATTTAATTTTTTTTTTTTTCATTTTATGATACTCTCATATATTGCGCCTTTTATTCTCAAATAGTCACCCATCTGATAGTGGCCAGGCGCAACGTCACTTAACGTTGGCGATGTGAAGAGACCTGTTATATCAATGTGATTATACACGTATGAATAATTCAAACCAATTACGTTACACGGAAGAAAAACCAATCGAGTTCAACACGTAACTCGATTAGTGTTTGCTGAAATTAATAACAGAACTAATGAACGGCATTAATTTTTAAATATAAACCAAGTTGTTTATTATGATAACGGGTAATTCTGAAACTGTTTATTATAATCACAGGTAATTTTGAAGTAACTTATTATGATCATGGATAATCTTCAATTCGCATATTATAATCAAAGATAATCTTGAAATCGTCTATTATAATCGTCAATAATGTCGTTTATTATAATTATCAATAATGTCGTTTATTATAATTCCCAATAATGTTGTTTATCATAATCACCGATAATGTCGTTTATTATAATCACTGATAATGTCGCTTATTATAATCACTGATAATGTCACAGTAGTGATACGAAATATTTTTTTACCAGGTTTGAATATGTTTAATTCATGCTATTTGCTATTAAATCATCCTCCTCCTCCTCCTCCTCCTCCTCCTCCTCCTCATCATCATCATCATCATCATCATCATCATTATTCTCCCATTATTATCATCATCATCGCCTATCATCATTATCCCCTTCTCACTATCATCACCATCATCATCATTATCATCATCATTCTCCCATCATCATCATCATCATCATCATCATCATCATCATCATCATCATCATCGTTATCCCCTTCTTATCATCATCATTATCATTATCATCAGTTTAACATCGTTTTACATGCTGGTATGTGTTCGGCGGTTTTTAGAAATTGACTTATAGGCTAACCTATCTCTGGTAGGTTTTTAATTATCCGTCTTTTTTTTTTCAAATCCTTATCACTTCCTCCTCTGTTTTCCTTGTTCGTCCAACATGAATCGAGTCTGTTTTTAAGAAGTGCATTATACATCCTTCTCATTTCATTTCACTTGTAATCACACTGTAGCGACCGCTACATACAACCGGAACAAATCTTCGGCAGAGATACTTTCATAGCAATCACCTTTCAACGCCCACGTATATCAGAACGCGCAAGCATTCAACGTTACGATTTACCCCATCCACACACACATACAATAAAGGAACTATTTTGCGTTCCATGCGTAGTGATACAGCAAACAGGCTGGAATATTCCAGAACGTCTCTATACAAGAATTCTTCTACGAAAATCAAATCAATTTCTCTTCAGATTTCTCCAGCCCGACATGTGTCACTGAAGATCCGTCATAATGGAGACGTTAAAATCTCCCGCCTGGACTTTACGCGCGCTACAAACTCAAACCAGTTTTTCTCTTCAACACCCATAGTGGAAAATCACTACATCGAACAATAAAGTATGTAATTCAATAAATCAAACTCCTGCAGTATACGGACTGTGATCAAAGAATTACCAGACGAGCGGCGGACCAGAACACTCGCGCGGCACAAAATGAAGAACATTACAGTGTCATCGAATTCGACTACGTTTGCATTGGTTTTAAATTTTATCACAAGATATATATATATAATAAAAACGTCTACGTCTACGCACAGTTATATATATATATATATATATATATATATATATATATATATATATATATTAATTACATTCTCGCCCCAAACAAGGCCCATTGCCATTTTGTTGTAGGGGGCTACTATCAGGGACATAAGCATCAGGGGTACTGTGTAAGAAGTTGGGCAGCAAGATGGCGGTTCACGTTGCATTTGAACTTCTGCATGTCAGTACAGTCGGGGAAGCAGGGGCCCTGAAGGGAATTCCAAAGTCTAGCTGGAGAAGAAACTACTGGAGTAGAAGGCTCTCTTGCATATAGGGATCTATACTGTGTAGTAGTGGGACTTAGTTGCTTGTCGGGTTTGTCGGGGGTATTTACGTTGAAAGGGCACAGCAATTCGTCAGAGCATTCACAGTTAAAGTACTCGTAGAACAGGCAGAGGGATGCAACATTTCGTCAACAGTTCGTGGCAGAGGCTGAAGTTTAGTTGACAGTTCAGGACCTATCAGATTGGCGGCTCTCTTTTGAACCTTGTCTATGAATATTTTTTATAATTTTATAATTAAAATATATTATGGAATGTTTGCTAAAAATCAGAAGTGTTGGTAATTTGTTTTTTGTTTTACTTCAAACATAAAAATAAAACTGTTATGATCAAAATGTTTATAACTTGTTCTTTTTTTAAATATAGTTATGAACTGTTTTCCCCCAATGATGTTTATGAACTGTTTTTTTTTAATCAAACATAAAAATGGAACTTTTATAATAAAATATAAATCAAGAACTGTTTTTCAAACAACAAAGATGTTGATAATTTTTATAATTTTTTAAACAAAAAATCATAAAAAACGTATCCGATAAAGAATATTTCCAAAATGTCTTTGATTGGAATCTCTATTATAAGTTGTAAATCTCATAAATATTTTTTAAACAAAATATCGTTGAAAAAACAAAACAAAAGAAGAACAGTTCATAAATATTTTTGTTATAAAAGTTCAAACAAAGACTGTTTGAATAAAACTTCTATTTTTATATTTGCATTAAAACAAAAAGATACATTCTATACAATTTTGGCCATCCGTAGCTAAAAATTTGACTGACGTTACTTCTGTTAAATGGCTTTGAAAACAAAGAAATGCCAATCTTAACAAAAGCCCACTTTAGTGTAGCTCCATGTTTTTTTCAGGTGTTTGGTATTTAAATATAGTGAAGAAAAAAACAAAAACAAACTTGAAATGATATATCTATTTGTACTGACTTCTTGCAACGTTTTTATTACTTTTAAAATGGACCAACACGTTGTATATAGAAACTCACAAAGAAAAAAAAACTTTGATGTGAACTTCACACGCATGTCGCCGACACGCACCTATAACACGACATAATAGTTGGCTCCTTCTTTCCCGTTCATGAGGTGGTGGTGATGGTTCAATTCTCAGTGCGGGTGAGACTAAAAATACAATTGCAAAATACTCAGTACTCCTACTCAGCCATAGTTGATGGAACAAGAGCATGCTACCCCCATCGATTAAATAAAGGGTTCCGGTTCGAAATTCCATGCAGATTCTTAAGTTCGACAGAGAGATTCCCGGGTTTTACTAGATACACCTGAAGAAGGGCAGATCTTACGAAATGTTGTGAAAAATAACACCTAAGATAAGACGAGTAGTCTAAAGAATCCAAATAAAATGAATAAACAAAAGTTTATAAATAATTAATTCCGTTTCATTATTCTCTTTAAAATCATTTTATCCTCCCCACTTAAGGCGGGGCTTAGCCCCCCCCCCCGGTTTTTTTTCTCAGCAGCTAAATCGAACGTCAATCCATGTGTCGTGTTAAACTCAAACACACTAACTCATCTTTGAAATTTTAACGGACTAAAATCAGTCACGAGAGAAAATTAGTTTTGAAATATTCTCACGACAAGATGTAATCTGACCTGTGACCTTAAGCTACCAATCAACCACAGATGTTGGTCTTTCTCGGCATTCACTAATATAAGTATGGTGGTCTCACATTTTCTTCTATAACTTGCTGTCATCTTACGAAGGCAGACGGAAAATTAATTGTTTTGTAAGATGCAGTAAATTTCCTGACGCAGACAAAATAATAAATAAATGAAACAAAATAATAAAAATTAATAAATAAATATAATAAAAATTAGATAGAAATAATTAAGATAAAAATATTAAAATAAATATCTGAATAATAAATAACTTAAAGTGTGATAAAGAAGAAATAAATAAATAAAATAAATTAAATTAAATATAAAATAAGAAATAAATGTAAAATAAAAATAAATAAAAATTATTAAACAAAAATAAATCAAAGAAAAATGAATAGATAAAAATAAATATATAAATACATTAAAACTTAATATTTCCATTCGGAAACAAGAGGGGAAAAATTTAATTATAATAAATTAAATCAATATTAATAATTTTAAAAAATAAATTTAAAATGAATATAGATAAAATAAATAAATAAATGTAAATACAAAAATAATACTAAATTAACAATTTATTGTTTCATTAAATAAAATGACGAAATAAATAACCTTTTTTATAATAATTTATATAAAAATAAATAAAAATGAATAAATCAATTAAAAATAAAAATAGATTTAAAAAAATAAGATAAATGAATATAAAAAAATTAAAAATAAATAAGTAAATAAAGCACAAGAATTTGTATTAAATAAGGATCAAGTAAACTATAAAATATTTCAGGCGAAATAAAAAAAAAATTAATGAGAAAAAATAGAATACATAAAAACGAAATAAATACACAAAAAATAATTAAAAAATATAAACAAAAATAAAAACATAATGAAAAATGAATAAAATAAATAAATTAAAAATGAATAGGAATAGTACAATGAAAAATTAAAATATATAAAGATAACTAAATAAATAAAAACAAATTAAAATACAATAAAGAAAAATAAAAACAAATATAAAATAACATAAATAAAATTGAATAAATAAAATAAATAGAAAAAATAAAATAAATTAAAATAATGAGTAAAAACGTATAAAGACTTAAAAGTAACAAATAAAAAATAATAAACAGAAATAAATTTAAAATAAATTGATATAAGAATAAAAATAAGTCCAAACAGTGCAAAGAAACAAAATAAATAGCTATAAAAAATAAATAAATGATATTTTTAGTTTTGTAAATTTAATTAATAAATAAATAATATTTTTAGTTTTGTAAATTTAATAAATAAATAAGAACAAACTAAAATAATTTAATTATATGTATTAGGATCATTGACGAGAAACGAGTAAATGACAGGCTAATGATGATGAAGCTGTATGTGTGTCAAAAACTGACCTTACGAATGCGTGAAAATATTGAATAATTCGACCCCCTGTCTTTCCAAGCGTATAACTACTCGAAAAATGTCATAAAACCCTATTTTTTTTTCAATTAAATGAGTAAGGACCAAGTTTTCATTAAAAAAAAAACAACAACAAAAACAAAACAATGTGGTTAAAAAAAGGTTTTAAACTTCGGACTTTACAGGTAAATTTCTAAAAAACACTTCTTTTTTGTTTTAAATTTGAATATATTATTTATTGATCTTTTATCTTCAATTTGTGATATATAAAACTTTGGTGAGTAAAATAATATTTTTTTTTTTTACAAAGTGATCACCACTTATCAAGGCCCGGAAGCCACTCAGGGATAAGGGTTATTGCAAGTACATTACATTAGTGTGGAGATTTGATGAAGTGTTTACTTAAGGGGGCGGTTCATTAGGAATTTGTTAATGTTGGACTTGAAGATATCCAAGTTGTAGTCCAGTGGGAAGCAGGCAGACGGAACAGAGTTCCACAGGCGTGCAGTTCTAAGAAAGAAGCTTTGTTCATGGAATACGCGTTTTGATTTAGGCACAGATATAGAGTGGGGGAAATTTTTCACAGTGGATTCAGCTAGACGGGTGTTTTTCGTGAAAGATTGGCGAGGGGGGACCAGAGATTGGAGTTCAGACGAGCACCTGCCATGGAAATAACGATAAAACAAGGATAGGCTCGCAACGTCTCTTCTGTGAGAGAGAGGTTGCAGGGTAGAGAAAAGGGCATCCCCCACTAAGCCACGAAGTCTATTTTGTACTCTGTCAAGGCAGGATAGGCTGTTTTTAGCAGCTCCTGCCAAGATATGGCAACAGTATTCCATCCTTTTAATAGACATTTCGAAATGGGGGGGGGCTTGAATTAAAAAAATACATTTGTCTAAAATATTATATTCGGGTTATTGGAAAAGAACATAAAATTTCACATTGACCCTGAAAATATCGTAAAAATTGAATGAATAGAAAATTTTTGATAGATTTTTAAAGTTTAAAAATTGAAAAATATTTAACTCGTAAAATTCAATTAATTTCATTACGTAAAAAAATATTTTTTAAAAGATAAAAAATAATATTTCGATTACTTTTCATACAACTTTAATAGTTTATTTTGGAAGTATAATCCACAAAGAAAATAAACAACCCACTTTTAAAGGAGAAATTACGAGTTTTTTTATATTTTATTCGCAGTTTCGTGTTAGGAGTGTCAAAAATTCCCCCCCCCCCAAATTCTGATACACCTAATGAAGCGGTTTGTTAGTAATAGAGTCGTAGAAATCTTTCCAGCCTATCCACCACATCATAGTGATGTTGAAAAGGATACTTTTTTATGATCTTATTTGTCTCTAAGATTAATGAGGACGAGCATTGGAGGTGAGTTAAATGGGTATGTTGGTGAGGATGCGAATGGATATCAAGGAGTTCACGGAGGAGAGTTATATATAAAAAAAAAACTCTCCAACTATTTTTTTTTCAAGGAACACGTATCTGCCTCTGATAAATTGTATAGTGAATTTCTGCAATGAAGCGGTGCTCTTTCTGTAAATAAACTGAGCTTAGGTACTTTGGACAATGTCTAAACATTGTTAATTCATTGCCCGCATAGCAGCAGTCATATAGTGCAACAGTTAGAAACTCTGCCTGTCATTTGGGCGATTGTGGCTTTCGATCCTGGCTTGAGGTAGTTGCTTATCTAGCCACACTGATGAGCTGTGAAACAGCGAAACAGTAATCTATGTGGATGACTATAATGCTCTCTATCTTAGGTTTAACATTTGGGAAGTGATATACAAATTACCATTAGCATATGAAGCGATGCTCTCTGTGTAAACAAATTGAGCTTAGGTACTTTGGACAATGTCAAAACATTTGTAATTTACGGCCCGCATAGCAGCAGCCGTATAGTGCAACAGTTAGAAGCTCTGCCTGTCATTTGGGCGATCGTGGCTTTTGATCCTGACTTGAGGTAGTTGCTTTCTAGCCACACTGATGAGCTGTGAAACAGCGAAACATTACTGTATGTCGATGACTATATATATATATATATATATATATATATATATATATATATATATATATATACTAGACCTTTTGCTATGACAACAGCATATCTTTTTCATTGTTTTGACTCTCAAATGTGTATCCATTGATATCTTATATGTTTTTATATAGAGTGATGTGGTTCTTGGTTGATTAACTGTGTCTAACTGTTTCGGATATATACTCGAGAGTCAAAACAATGAAAAGAATATGCTGTTGTCATAGCCCTAATAATGAGTACTTTATGGCAAATTGATGGTTAAATTTTTGCACTAAATACTAATCCTGTTGGTAAAATCCTAAACTATTTAGCTTATCATAATGAATTATGGAATATATATTCTAGGTAATATTATTTATGTTTTTTTTTTTTAATTTTAGCATTTAGTTGGGGCATGCCACTGAAATCGTCTCCCCTACTACTACAAAAAAGCAAAAAAATATCAAAATTTAAACTAATTATTATTTGTTGCTTATACCTGTCCTATGACGGGTACGTTACTAATTGTGTAAACAAATTAAGTTTAGCTATTTAGACAATATCAAAACATTAATTCACTGCCCACCAAGCAGCAGCCGTATAGTGCAATGGTTAGAAGCTCCGACTGTCGTTTGGGCGATCGGGTTTCTGATAAGCTTTGAAACAGCAAAACAGTACTGTATATATATATTTTTTCCTTTAAATTTTATTTAAAAAAAATTTTTACCACGACACCCGGATACCCTAAATTTATATCCTTACATTGTATCTACCCTTATTCCATCTAATTTCTTCATCTGTGCTACCTAAAAAGATGTAATTTTTAAATATATTTTCTTTTTATGTGCTAAATAACAAAATTATTTCGAATCAGATCTAATATTTGCTAATGACTTTTCCTCTGAGGAGGTGAGCCTATATTGAAAATCTATGGGTTAAGGAAAAAAAAATCTGAATTGTATTCTTTATTCAAACAATAAATTTCTGTTCTGAAAATTGATGTTGACTTATGAATGAAATTTAAACAAAAAAACTATAAATTCCAAATATATTGAGCTATTCTCTTTTTAGATGGGATTGTCTTATATAATGCTAACGGTGGTACCCGGCGTTGCCCGGGTGTGGTGAGGCGTGTGTGTGTGTGTGCATGGTGGGAGAGAGTAAATCAAAACAAAATGGCAACTAAAGAATAAGCGAACATAATAATCCTGTTTAAATATTATAACTTTTTTTTTTTTAATCGGGAAAAAAAACGAAAAACAGCGAACCTGATGCAAAATAAAGAATAAGCGAACGAAAAAAAAATGGCATTTTAAAATTTTAAAACTTCTTAAAACGAAATCGGAAAAACAAAAACAAAAAATAAAGCAGTGAACGTGATGGAAAAATAAAGAATAAAAACGAACGTAAAAATGACATAAATAACCGTGTTTCAATATTCAAACTTAAATCGAAAAAACTATATCTGATACTTAGGCTCGAACGTGCAATCTTAAGATAACGATGCTGCCACTATAACGACTGGTCGATGAACGCGTAAGCGAAGGTAGGTCGTTTTTTTTTTTAAATATTTAAACTAATTCAAGAAAAAACGGTTTTTGCGCATGCGTGTTTGACTAAATTTTCATGAAAGAACGATTTTTGCCACTCCTCTCCATAGAAAAGTGCCCAGTTGAGAGTGAAGGAATTAATGTTTCTAGCCAATTTTTTATATTTGTCGTCCGAAGGGTCGAGCTTACAAACGATACCGATTTCATCGCCTCTGTGGAAAGTTTTAAGCAGACATACAACCATACATACATGCATTTAAACAGATTTTTGCCCTTTATATCGTAGACTAGCGGGAGTTCCCGGGTGTTTTGGGGGAGTGTTGAAACGGGGAGACTAGATCAAAACAAAGTGGAAACTAAATAATAAGTGAAGTAATAACCCTGTTTAAATATTAAAAAAAACGATGTTAAAAACAATCGGAAAAACAAAAACAAAAAAAAAACAGCGAAAAAAGTTTTGGGAGGTAGGTAGGCTCGAACCTGAAATTTTGAGGTTAATAGTCTGACGACTTAGCATGACGCAACAAACGTAGGGACTTGAGAACAGCTGAAAATAAACGTTTAAAAACGCAGGTGGTTGAATGTCAGCGTATGGTTTTGTAGGTCAAATATCACGCCATAGCAGTAGTAGTAGATAAAACGATTTCACAGCGCAAATTTTGTAAGATAAAAGTCGCTGAAATAAAAGATATTTACGACGTCGTTTTGTAAATCGTAGGTATTATTATCTAAGGAATATATAAAAAGTTCTAAGACATAGTAACCCCCCCCCCCCGGAGAACTCGCTCCAAAAGACCTTTTCCGGGCACACACAAAAAATGTATGCACACACACACACAAACACATTAACACACCTTTTGCCTTATATATATATATATATATATATATATATATATATATATATATATATATATATATAAGCATAAAGTATTTAAAAAAAACTTCTGTTGAACTAATCTTTCCATCTTGTCTTGCCGGGAGTGTTTTTTTTTTTTTTTTGATCTTCAATTTCTTAACTATAAATCATTCATACATCGGATTCCAGATTATTCCTTTCAGACCTTACGGAGTACAATTTCATTTACTTGGATTTTAAAAATTTTTACTACTGAAAATGTCTTTTAGTTCACGGAATTTAAAAAATATATATATTTTCAGCTTCAATTTAAAAAAAAAATACTTTATGCTTTATATCTATAATTTATATATTTCTGCTTATCAAGCGATGCAGTAGAAAAACATCTGTTTCCGGTTGTAAGTAACTGGACTAGATTAAATTAATTTCATATTTACTTAAGACCTGCCTAAGCCTCTCCCCTCTCTTTATGGAAAAAAGATGAGGATGAAATAATCCGTTAATTTCTTCTATTATTATACTAAGGCTGAATTAACGTGTCCCAAGAATATATATATATAAAGGAGAACGTCTACCTAAAACCACTAACCTAGTTCTAAAACAGATCCTTTGTTTGTAAAATGCATGCCCATTGGCTGATAGGAAGGGGCGCGGTGGATACTAGAAAGCTGATTGGCCAACTAGAAATCCTCAACATATATAAAAACAAGAAGCAACCACAAAATTCGCGCATAAGCCTGACGAATCCTATAGTTGGATGAAACGCAGAATATTCAGTGTAGCTTAATCGCTATATATATTTTATAAATTACTAACTAGCTCTACCTACGTACTGAGCACTTTTTAAGTAAATACTTAAAGGTTACGCATAAATCTATACTTTCGTCTATTAAATTTATGGGAATAAATGAAGTAGTTATATATATATATATATATATATATATATATATATATATATATATATATATATATATATATGACTACTTCATTAAATCACATAAATGAATATACCAAAGTATTATTTTATGCATAAACTTTAAGTATTTACTTCAACAGTGCTCAATACATAGGTAGAGCTAGGTTGTAAGTTATTAAAATATATATGGCAATTAAGCTACACTGAATATTCCGTGTTTCATCCACACTAGAATTCGTCAGGCTTATGCGAAGAGTTGTGGTTGTCTCGCGTTTTTATATACGCACATTCTATTGAGTTTTAATTAGCCAATCAGCTTCCTAGTTTCCACCGTTCCCTTCCTAATCAGCCAATGGGCAGGCACTTACAGGACAAAGGCCCAATTGACCTTGTGTTCAGCCCTTCCTTCGTGTGTGCTTTTTTTGGCGGGAAGCATAGATATCTAGTGATCTGGCTTATTTTAAACCTAGGTGTCGTTAAATGTGTGTGTGTGTGTGTGTTTTTTTTAATATTATGTTAGTTCATATATATATATATATATATATATATATATATGTGTATATATATATATATGATAATTTATGTATATGTGTGTTTATTTTTAATTATTTTCTAATGTTATTGTTAATTTTAAAATTATTTTGTATCGCTATCCTAGAGTAAAGTTTATCCTGTGAACACAGTTGTTCGCTATTTCTCTCCTACAGTTTAATAGATGTTGGGGTTCTTTAAAGTATAGGATAGCAAATTTTTCATGAAGGCATAATCTACATAAATCGTCTAGGTCTCTACATGTGTTTGCTTGTCTTACTATTTTCCATTTGACTACCGGCGAACGTCCGCTTTCTTTGAGTTCCTAGTATTTGTTTTCTAGTGTTGTTTTCATTCGGTGTTTTTATTTTTATTTTGGAACGTACTTTTGTGGTCATAATATCGAGGTTTGAAATCTAAGGAAGTCATATCTGCGTAATATTTCTTGTTATTCGGGTTTTAGGGTTCATATGTGTTTATCTAAATTTAACGTGGCGTCCAGGAATTTGTTATTTTTGTGTTAGCTATTATGTCTATTTTAGGCCTAATTTTTTCATTTCCTTGTATATGATTTTCTTAAAGTTATCCCCCTTGACTTTGTTGGAATCTTTTATTATAGCTAGTCTATCATCTCTATATAGGCCGATATCCGTAGTATCAAATATGCTTGCCGTAGTATCAAATATGCTTGTGGGGGTATATAGAATGAATAATCCCACTAGATCTGATGCCTCTGCAGAATCCCGAGGACCCATCGCCAAATCAAAAGAATTTGTCATTTTAGTTTTTATCCATTGGTTATTGTTATTTACAGTTTGTATAACGTACTTGCTGGCTCCGACATTTAAATGCATATGTATATTGACAACTCACGTGTTCAATTAATGTTGCATCAGTATTTAAGCTGTAGGTGTCGCGAAATGAAATGCATATATAAGCATCAAGATCAAAAGAAAAGGAAGTGAAAAAAGAAAAAGGAAAAAACGAGTGGCCCTTTGGAAGGTACGCTTGACAAGCACGCGAATCTCCTCCTATTCTTTCAAAAGCGAGCCGGCCGATCTGCACATTGTTATCTTGAATTTGGACTGTCACACGACCGCTGATTGTATCTAAAAACAAAGGACTGCTATCTAATTAAGAAAGAGAAAGAAAGAGTGGACATATTGTGTCGTGTTGTAAATACGTGTCGGCAATTTGCATGTGAAGTCGAACGAAATAAATAACTTTTTCTTTCATGTAAAAAAGTGTGTGTCAAAGTTTTTTGTATATTTTGCAATGGGTTGCGTCCCCTACACTGTTCGAAAAGATATTTTTATTTAAATATTATATAAACTAAAACACATTCAAAATCAAGAATATATTTACTTCCGATATTATTAAATAGATAATGGATTATAAAATAATAAAATAAACAATAGTATATTAAGTAATTTAAAATAAATTAATAATAATAATAATAATAATAATAATAATAATAATAATAATATGCAAACAACTGCATCTCGAACGCACAGACAAATGGTACAAGCATAAACCAGCAACAGTAATAGAAAACGAGAATCATAAAATACTATGGGACACGGACATATAAACGGATAATCCCATCCAAGCAAGAAGACCGGATATCGTAATAATTAACAAGAAAGAAAAGTTCCATCCGATCACAGGGTGAATATCAAAGAAAAGGAAAAAATGGAGCAAATACACAAACCCAGCCAGAGAGCTGAAAGGGATGATGATGGAAAAAATCAAGATGATACCTATAATATTCGGAGCACTAGGAACAATTCCGAAAAGCTTTTAAAAAAGAATGGCAGAAATTCGAATCAGAGGAATGACTGGGACATGAAACCAGCTAAAACATTAAGAAAAATGGAGACTAAAACATATGAGCGGGCCAGACAAATTGTTAGAGTTAGAGTGACAAAACACGAAACGTTACAGGGAAGCATGAACATTAAAGCTGCATATTTGTAAGTTCGCTATCCCCTTTCCCATCCCATCCCCTCTACCATTGCCCCCCCCCAAAGAGTGATGCCAAATAGCCGAGAAAGGTCAAGGAGGATGGAAAGACTGAGGAGAGAGCACTGACCAGACCTTCACTTGATAATCGCGAAGAGAACTGAGACACTAGGGAGGCTTATTGCCACTAAAATTCCAGTGGAGATCAATGCCCGCTGCCAGTGAGAAATCAATGGTAAGTGGCTGTTGCGATAACGCAAATTCATTAGTAATTTACCGAAAGAGATGGAGAGTACTGGGAATCTGGGGAGGCTTTTTGTCACTCAGCTTCCAGGGAACACCACGGATTGTTTTCAAGGAGGGATCTCTGATGACCTGTGTAAAGGCTCCTTGTGAGCCAATAATAATTAATAATAATAATAATAATAATAATAATAATAATAATAATAATTTTGTAAAGAATATCTATATTCATAATATGAAGTAAATATTTAAAGTTAATAATTCAGATCAACATAGAACCATTTACATCGCTGTTGATAAGAATTTGCTCTTGGATCGGTTGAACTTATATGAGTTTTAATGTTGTAATAATTGTTCCTTTTAAAAGTAATAAGAACATTGGATTGGGCATTCCGGTGACTGCTGGACAACATCAATGACAGGAAATTGCGATTTTTGCGATACGTGGCCAGAACAGACGGCCTAAGAAAAGATCTACTCTTTGGTACAACCCCTGGCAAAAGAGGATGTAGAAGACCAAAAACAAGAGGTAACGTGAAGGACACCGAGGACATTAGCATGGCTGAGTTGCTTAGAATTAACCGGAGTCAATGGTGACGATTTGTGAAGAGTGCCACGCCTAGTCAGTAATAACCATTCCGTCAGAGAGAGAGAGACACAGAGAGAGAGAGAGAGAGAGAGAGAGAGAGAGAGAGAGAGACAGACAGACAGAGAGAGAGAGAGAGAGAAACGTTACATTTGGACTTGATCGAAAGAGATATGAGTATGTGACAATATTGTGTTGTGTTGTAAATGTGTGTCGGCGACTTGAGTGTGAAGCCGAATGAATTAAATAACTTTTTTCTTTCACCTAAAAAAAGTTTGTGTCAAACTTTTCTTTACGAATCTCTATATACAACGTTTAGTTAATTTTAAAAGTGACAAAAACGTTACAGTTGGACTTGATTGAGAGAGATTTATGTGTATGGGATAAGCTGACATCAACTGATAACAAATACAGATGACTAAAATGTGAACGTTAGTATTTATAGGGTCATTTTCCACGATGGTGTCATACACTTCCCCAAGAACTCAATGGATATCTAAAGAATGTGTTGGAGTCTTATTTTTCTTGAGTTTATTTATTTATTTAGACTTGTGAACTTGTTGCCAGTGTTGAAGAGATGACAACACGACCAGGACGAGAAAAGAAGACTCACAACAGCGTCAGGGTCGGCGATTGTTGTCAAGAGAAAACACATGGTTTCACATCAGGAGTAAAACAATTTCTGGAGCAGTAGAATGATTCCATCATTTATTGAGCATTTCAAGCAACATAGTTGATTAACATTTCTGAATTTTTTAAATGAGGAAAAGTTATTTGTGTTATTTGGGATTTTTTTTTTTTTACTGTTCTCATCTTCAGTGTCACGTGATGTAATAAACTTTCTTCAAGTGTATTTTATCGAACTAAGAAATTTGCACGGAATTTCAAACAAAACCTTCAATTACTTAAAATAGTTATGCTTTTTTTCTATCAACCAATCAAGAAGACACATCCATGGAGAGGCATATGCCATCTAAAACTTTTGTAGATGCTTTTGTAGCGAGGTTTACAGGGTGAGGGTTCTGGCCCCACGCCCAACCTTCCCAGAAGGTACATACAGCGCCTAACCTTCCCAAATGGTCACCCATCTGGTACTGGCCAGGCTTAACGTTGCTTAACTTTGGTGATCTGGCGAGAACCGGTGTGTCAACGTGATTGTGCCGTACTTATTGTTTTACTTACTAGTCAGAAAATACTGACGACCATTTTTGTATTTCACTTTCTTGGACAATATCGTACAAAAACGTGCTCGTCTGTCTGTCCAGCAGCCTGAGAAGGAGAAACACAGTTCTCGCACAGTTCTCGAAAAATCACGTCTCACACGTGATTTTGAGGTACGCCCAGGCACCATAAAAGCAGGTTGCTGGGGGGGGGGGAGAAAGGGATCAAACCTGTGTAGAGTGAACATCGTTGTGCGACTCGTCGGATTTCTTGCTACAACCTGTATAGAGTGAACTTTGTTGTGCATATCGTCAGACTTTTCCGATTCACTAAGTAATTCGCAGTTGTATGTTTTGATCGCCCACACCGAGTATTGAACCTTTAACCTTCAGGAGAATATCGCTTTACAATTGAAGTTTCCAAGTACTTTAACCATTGTGCCACAGACCCTTGTAGAGTTTGATGAAGACAGTATTCTGAAGAATCCAAATAATATACGAATATTTGACGTGTGTCTTCCATTTCAGGTGTAGGGTGGTATTTGATTTGATGTTTAGTTTTGGAGCAGCGCTTTTTGAGTTATTTGATGTCAAATCTATTGATTTTGGAAGAAAATTTTATGCTTCCAATATTTATTTATAGTATATGGTTTTGTTCTACTGCATATGAACCTTTTTCAGTTTATTTAATGTCGAATCCAGTAATTTTGTAAGAAAAAAAAAAGATTTTATGCTTCAAGTTCTTTATATTTTCAAATATTTATTCATGGTGTTTAATGTGTTTGTTTTGTTTTACGGTGTATCAATCATTTTCAGGTTCAGTCATTTTGGTAAAAGATTTTATGCTTCAATTTTTTTTTGCTTTATATTTTGAAATATTTATTCATAGGGTTTGGTTTGGTTTGGTTTGGTTTGGTTTGGTTTGGTTGTTTTTTTAATAGGAATATTATTTTCATTTTAGATTTTGCAGAATGTGATTGAGTTTTGCAAAGAGAAAGAGAGAGAGGTAGAAGAGAGAGAGACAGAGACAGAGAGAGCGGAGTGAGGGTAGAGAGAGAGAGAGAAAGAGAGAGCGAAGTGGGGGTAGAGAGACAGAGAGGTACAGAAAGAGGAAAGGAGAGTGATAGAGGAGGAGAGAGTGGAAGAAAGGTAGAAAAGAGAGAGAGAGAAAAAGGAAAAGAAAAGTTAAAAAGAGAGAAATAGATAAAAGAGAAAAGAAAAAGAGAAAGAAATAAAGAGAGATAGCGAGAAAGAGATTGAGTGAGAGAAAGAGAGAGATAAATAGAGAGATAAATAGACAGAAAGATAGAGAGAGGGAAAGAAGAAGAAGAAGAAGAAGAAGAAAAAGAAGAAGAGGAGGAGGAGGAGGAGGAGGAGGAGGAGGAGGGTCGAAAATATCATTTAATACCAGCAATAAAATGCCAGGTTATATCAGTATGTTTTCCTTACACTTGTAAGAAAACCAAAGTTCAGCTTGCCTTGAGCATCAGGTATTGTAAGGTCAGATCGTTGCGTGCACTAGAGCGTGAGAGAGTAAGATAAAGTGGGAAAGAGAGAGAAAAAGGAGTAGATAGATAGATAGATAAATAGATAGATAGAGAGAGAGAGAGGAGGGAGAGATAGCGACGATGGTTAAACATATGGATACTTATGAGATTGCCTCATATCTTAGAGAGTACAGGCGATTCCAAATTCAGATCACTGTACATGTGTATATGTGTAAAAGGGAGACAGGAAGTTGTGTCATTGTGTGTTTGCGTGTGTATGTTTGCGTTCGTGTGTTTTTGTATGTGTGTGTGTTTGTGTGTATTTGTGTGCGTGTGTGTTTGTGCGTTTTTGCGCATGTGCGTGCGTGTACATGCCTGTGTTTCGTATCTGTGCGTCTTTGTGTGTGTTTGCGTCTTTGTTTGTATCTGTGTGGGTTTGTATGTTTGTGTGTGGGTGTTTGCATGTGTGTTTGTGTGTATGCCTGTGTGTGTGAGTGAGTGTGCGTGTGTGTGTGTGTGTTTGCGTGTGTGTTTGGGTGTGTGCTTGGGTGTTAGCGTGTGAGCGTGTGTGCGTGCGCGCGTTCCAAAACCCCAATTGCAAGTAGGTGCCATGTTATCTGCTTTAAATACAAAATATAACGAGCTTGAGGCACCAGAAATTGTAAGGTCTGATAATTGTCTGTACGTTAAAAGGACAGAGAAAGGGATAGAGAAAGAGATGGAAAGAGAGAGGGAGAGAAAAAAGAGAATGAACAAAAAAGAGAGAGAAAGAGAGAAAAAGAGATCAAGGAATAGAGAGAGGGGGAAGAGTGAGGGTAAAGGTAACCAAAGTTAGAGACTGTGCGATTACATACAGAGCACTGCGTAATCGCAAAATCTAAAGTCAGATTATTGTCGGTCAGTTAATGAATCACTTGACTTCTTCGGACTATTCTTCTCATATTGAGTGTTATTGTCTCGGTTGATGTAGCCTTTGACCTTCTTCAGGTGTATCTTGCCAAACACGGGAATCTGCATGGAATTTCGAACGAAACCGGGTATAGTATAACATGTTCTTGTACCGTCAGCCAATTTTTTATACTCTTTTTTTTCACCCCCCCCCCAAACAAGCCATATTGCCAAGTGGAACGTAAAAGGTTACTATTTGGCATCATGTCTAATATGCAAATTTGGAGAGTTAAGCAGCAAGATGTCTGTTCACATTACATTTAAGCTTCTACATGTTAGTACAGTCAGAGAAGCAGGAAACAGGGAAGGGAATTCCAAAGTGTAGTAATCCGAGGGAATAAACTATTAGAGGAGAAGACTTTCCATCAAACTCGGGAATCTGCACGGAATTTTGAACATATCGTACTTTGGGATAAAATGCGCCAAGTCCGGGGGTAATTGCGCCAACTAGCTAAAAGTGCTTTTTTGGCGACCACACATATAAAGAGCACTTTTTTTTTTAGTTGGCGCAATTACGACAAAGTACGGTAACTGTTCATTTAATCCAGAGAATAGCATGCTCTTATTCTCTCAACCATAACTGGGTAGAAATCCTAAGTAATTCGCAATTGTAACCAAGTACTTTATCCATTACGCCACATTTCCTCAAAATGTAGTGGATAAAATTACTTGGTAAAATTCAGTTGCAAGTTACACTCTTTTGAAAGTTGAAGGTTCAAATTTTAGTGTGAAGACAAAAAAAATACAGTTGCGAATAACTGAAGACTTCTAAGGTTGTGAATTACTGAAGACTTCTACAGTTGCGAATTACTGAAGACTTCTACAGTTGCAAATTACTGAGGACTTCTACAGTTGCGAATTACTGAGGACTTCTACAGTTGCGAATTACTGAAGACTTCTAAACTTGCGAATTACTGAAGACTTCTACAGTTGCAAATTACTGAAGACTTCTAAAGTTGCGAATTACTGAAGACTTCTACAGTTGCGAATTACGGAAGACTTCTAAAGTTGCGAATTACTGAAGACTTCTACAGTTTATTATTCTATTAATTCATGGCTGACGAAACAGAGCATGCTATTCTTTCATATCACTACTCTCACTTTGCAAACAAATCCGAATCGCCATCAGCAGAAACTGGCATTCCTTAAAGTCACGTCACGGCCATGCGTTCTAATAATAGCAATGACTTTTTACATACAACAAAGAAAAAAATGCAGAAAAATCTCAATTTGTTCTCAAATAAACGAAAACAACAGATTTTTTATTTTTGGACGGAAATTAAAATATACACAGACAATAAACGATACATAGATTTTTTGCCCACAAGAAATCCTGTTTAAATTTAATTATAGTCATTTGTTTGTTTAACGACACTGTCTCCTGTAACATCAATGTTTTCGATAAAGCTAGCGACCTCGCAGCAAATTTTCAGCATGGCTAAGGAGCAAGGAGACTCCTTAATCAGTCAAGTCATTTGAGCCCAGCAGCCAACGGGACCTAGGGACAGTAGCAGTAGTAGTTCAAACAGCCCTTTTCAGGACTAACTACCACAAACGACTTTAATACGATATACACTTCATGAGCTGCCATCGGCTCCAACTCACTTCAGTTTCCAGTGACTCCCGCAGTCTCCAGTGACACCAGTGGCTCACACTCACTTCGGAGCTACCAGCGACTTTTGCAGCCCTCAGCTCACTCCTGCAGCTCCAGCACTTCCAGTCACTAGCTCCTGCAGCCCTTGACGTCCGTCTACCAGCTTCGGTTCCTCTTGACGTTCAGTTACCAGTTTCCAGTGCCCACTGACGTCCAACTACCTGTTCTAGTGCTCACTGGTGTCCAACTACCCATTCCAGTGTCCACTAACGACCTGCTGCCTGTTCGACTACCTGTTCCAGTATCTACTGACGTCCAGTTACGAGTTCCAGCACTCGTCGACGTCCGACTACCAGTTTCCGGCATCAGATTCCGTCAACCTGAGGCGCGTCATCCTACCTCAACACCGCAAAACGCCGGTTCTCGCTATGAACTGATCCTGCTACACAATCTCCATTGCCATACAATTTACCGTTTTCGCTTGGTAAAATAAAGGAAGATACCCATCGTCTTTAACTGATCATCTGTGTTTGTCATCTCTCTTTGCTATTGTTTAGCGGGACATGCAAACGATTCCTATTATTTACAACCTGTGTGTTTTGTATTTGTGACGGCATATAGTATATTAAATTTCATATTGTGATACATATATCATATTAATACATACATGTCATATTGATACATATATCATATTGTGACGACATATAGTATATTAAATTTCATATTGTGATACATATGTCATATTGATACATACATGTCATATTGATACATACATGTCATATTGATACATATGTCATATTGTGACGACATATAGTATATTAAATTTCATTTTGTGATACATATGTCATATTGATATATATATATATATATATATATATATATATATAGGGGGACCAAAAAAAACGGGTCCCAACTCTAATTAGGCCCCGTTTCTTAGTGTTTTGTCCCAATAAAATGAAACTTTGGTCATAACTAGTTTATTATATTCAAAACATCACATCAAAACACTAGGTTCTTTGGCCTTTTTTTCTTCGTTCTACAGCATATGTTCTAGATGGCCTCCATTTAGCTTTTGTTTTTGTTTTTTTTTGTTTTTTTGGTCACCCTGTAGTATAACAATATTTTGATTCAGATTCTATTCAGAGTGCCCCTTTTGGGGGAGCTGGATTTCCCCCACATTAAAAACCGACCTTGTGTCTAACTCTGCCCTCTTGGGGGGGGGGCAAGTAAATAGGAACAATACATTATTGATTGTGTAATGAATTTATATCCGAGTTATTGTGATTTGACCTTAGTAAGTCTTTGAAATCTCTGTGGCGAGATAAAAATGGTCTGTGTTTCAAGGAGGCGCATGTCGCTTGAAGAGATTATTTACGTTTAAGACTAAACCGTGCCTACTCATCACCTTCCTTCCCCTGTATCTACTTCATTAGTTGTACGGTCGATTGCCACCCCCTTCTTTTGACCCTCTGCAACACTACCCTCGTGGATTAAATAATTGGTTACGTTTCAAATTCCATGCATATTCCAGAGTTCAACAAAAATGTTTTCCCAGTTCAACAAGTCTGAGCTTCTACTAACTGACCTATTTTTACGCTCTTATAAATAGAGCAAAGCTTCTTTCTTAGAACTGCACGCCAGTGGAACTCTCTGCCGCTTGCCTGTTTCCCACCTGACTACAACTTGGACGTCTTCAAGTCCAACATAAACAAACTCCTGACAAACCGCCACCTTAAGTAAGACACTCTATCAAAACCACCAATACTAATGATTACTACAATACTATCTCATTGATTACTGTACACGCAGTAATCCTTATCCCTGAGTGGCCTTCGGGCTTTGATAAGTGGTGACCCCCATGTAAAAAAAAAAGAAAAAAAGAGCTTAAAACATTATCATAACAAAATTATTATAGCTATAGTGTAACGTCATAGATTTATGATTTAAGTCATGTTTCAAAAAAAAAAAGAAAAAGAGGTAAATAAAATAACCAAATCTCGTTCTCTCTCTCTCTCGCTGATTTTCTGCTCTCTAATATTTCTTAATGTCTGTTAGAGAAAAAGTGACTCTTTTTTTCAGCGTGGCCATCTAATTTACATAAGTATGTCTATAAAACACTCTTTGCTATTTTTTTTTTATAATTAAGAAAGGGTTATTTTAAACTAATTCGCTTGACAAAACGAATTCAAATCATTTGGATTCTTCAAACTACTGTTCTCATCTTCACAATGTTTCCTCCGATGTAACCTCCGACCTTCTTTAGATGTAGTGTGCCAAATTCTGTTAGACTCGGAAATCTACATGGAATTTCGAACAGAGCGCGTATAATATAACATGCGCTCCTTCTTTCAGCTATTTCTTTTTTTTTTTCTTTTTTTTTTTTTTGTTACTTTTTTTTAATCCCAATCAAGGCATTTGGCCACAGAACGTAAGTAGCTACTATTTGGGATTGTGCCTAACAAGCGACTGTCGAGAGTTGAAAAGCAAGATGTCTACACACTTCTGAATGCCTGTACAGTCAGGGAAGCAAGAAATAGGGAAGTGAATTCAAAAGTCTAGTGCTCTGACTGCAGTTAAATGGGCTGGTAAAAACAGCGAAACAAAATAAAATAAATAAAATAAGCAAAAGTTCTGGTAGAATTCGTCCCCGTCAACTTTCTCTCTCAACTTCCAGCACGTGTTCTCCCGACCACCTCTGCTAACAGGCATTTTATTAGAAAACTGACTCCATTCCATTTGCATACGTGTGCAGTGGACGATGAGATCTCGTGAGATTCCACGAGACTACACCTTATAAATCCATGGCTGCCACCTTTAATCTCTCTCTCTCTTCCCATTCGAAGGTAAGTTGTACAACCACACAATGCACACACACGCAGGCGCTTTCTTTGATTATTACATTCAACTCTACACTGGCAAAAGGAATTATTAGAGCAGAAGGCTTTTTGGCATCTAGAGATCTTAACAGTGAAGGGGTAGGAGTTTGTCGGGTTAGTCTGAAGCAGGTAAGTGGAGAGGGCACAAATGCTCTGAGTTGATTAGAGCCTATTACATTATCAGGTAGAAGTCCAAAGTAATTCATAATTGTATTCTGAGTATCGCCCACACTGATGATTGAACCTAGCACCTTCAGTAGAGTTTCACTTACAACTCAATCTATCAAGTACTTTATCCGTTATACCTTGCAGACTAAATCAATGTTTTACAATCCTTTTTTTTTTGTTTCACACTTTTTATTTGTTTGTTTGGTTTTTGTTTTTTGTTTTTTTTGTCTTTTGTTTTTTGTTTTACAATGTTTTTTTTTGTTTCACAATTTTTTTTTGTTTTTTTTGTTTTTTGTTTTACAATTTTTTTTTATTTTATTTATTTATTTATTTTTTTTTTGTTTCACAATCCTTTTCTTTTTCTTTTTTTTAATATGTATGTGTTTCTTATGATATCCCCGGACTTTCAATATAAAGATTTTCATATGTTACCGAGGCGGAACCTTTATCCATTGGAAATTTTACTAAAACATAATTTTGAAAATTAATAAATGTGGAATCTCCGAAACGTGCGTACATGTAAAGGAATGAAATTTGAATATTTATTTCTGGAATTGAACATTTTGAATCGCATCTTATTAATTAGTGATGGGACGATTCCAATATTTTTCCCAATTCTGATACAATTACTGATACCAATTCTTTATAAATCTCTGAATATAGTTCCTATAAAGTTGCTATTTTTCCTGATTACCGTTAACACACTTTAAATATACAGATATTTTTTCAAACGTAAAAATACATTTGTGGACTATAGTCTGTAGATTTTAATTTTATTGATGGGACAATTCCAATATTTTCCCAATTCCGATACAATTACTGATTCCATACAAAATTCCCAAATCTGATACAATTACCAATTCCAATTCTTTAAAAATCTCTAAATATTTAACTATAAAGTTATTATTTTTTTCTGATTACAACACATACTAAATACACAGATAGTTTTTCAAACGTAAAAATACACATGTGGAGTAAAGTCTATAGATTTTAGTTCTACTGGGAGTTTAAAATCCACAAATATTTACTATTTAAACATTATTACCAACAGTATTAGATTTTGTTTGAAACAAAATCAAATTTTAAAAAAAGACAAAGGAATCGCTTTTGGCATTGGAAAATAGGCACAAATTTTTCCGTTTCCGATACTGATTCTAATACCTTCAAAAGTTCTGATTTTTCCGATTCCGATTAATCGTCCCAACACTACTATCAATATATAAAAGCTCTAGTAGATATAACCTATAAAATATTGAGCTTATGTTTGATTACATTATATTTAAACATCTCATAGGTGTGGAATCATATTTATATTTTTTACAAAGAGTTATTATAGATAAATTTCACGCATGAGAATTAAAGAATTATTTTAGTCGATCAACTGAATTTTTTCTTACTCAAATTTATAAAATCACTATGTTTGTGTTTGTCAGTCGGTCTCCAATTTTTCAAAGTGCATCTCCTCTGAGACACAAGATCGCAGAGCAGCACAAGACAGGTCAAATGATTACAGTTTTTTTTTGTTTTTTTTGTAGACCATTCTTTAATAGGTTTTTAGTCAGTAAAATAGCTGCTAAGGGGTCAAAATTATATTTTTTAAAATTGGAACTTGGCAGGCGTAAGTCGACTGAATATGTTATTTGTTGATGCCTCTGTTCAGTCTAGAAAGACAAAGGATACACCCTGTAGGAGCACTTGCACATGTAATTGTGTGGGAAGGGTTGCACAGTCTTTAACCACACCTGTCCTGGATCGGCATTGCTTGAGTCCAGTGGCAAGGAGAGGTCCAGGACGACTGGAAACAATACCGAGATAAGTGGAGACCACATACAGCACCTGGAAATCCCAATGGTCACTCACCTGGTACTGGCCAGGCTCATTGTTGCTTAACTTTGGTGATCTGACAGAAACCGGTGTGTCAACGATATTATGCCATATATGTTATTTGTACGCATGAGTATATATATATATATATATATATATATATATATATATATATATATATATATATATATATATATATATATATATATAATGACTGCAGTGCTATAAGTTTTGGTTTCGATTTTAGCTGATGGCACCCAGGTCATATTAATTTTTATACTTTTAAAATCACTACGATATATTAGGTACAATATAATAATCAACAGAGAATTGACTTTATAATAATAAATATGAAGTCTGAAAAAAATAAAATATCATATTAAAGCGCATTTTTTTACCAGGCAATGCTGGAAGGCCAGCTAGTATGTATATTTCAAATCTCTTGAAACTCGTGTGGATGGGAATATTATGTTTTTTACTATATGGCTCCTCTATATATATAGTACATACTAGGAGTGCTCCGATTAATTGGTAGATAAGCGGCAATCAGCCTTATCGACCACTTTGCTGATTAATTGGTAATAGGTCGATTAATTTCTATTCGCTTTCTTATTAAATTTAAACCATTTCATCAATGCCAAGTGATATATCAAGGCTTACGTTAAGAGTCGTACTTCTTTGTTTACGAATCCATTCGGCGGAAGTGACGTCAGACAAATTTAAATGTACGGATGACAACACTGTATATAATGTAGTTTTTTTTTAAATTAAAGCAAATATAAAAAATAGAAGTTTTATTCAAACAATCTTTATTTGAATTTTTGTAACAAAATTATAAAATTTATAATAAAAATATGTTTATTAACAGTTTTTTTTAATCAAACATAAAAACTGAACTGTTAGAAAAATATTTATGAACTGTTCGTTTTAAATATATTTATGAAGTGATTTTTTAAAAACATATTTATGAACTGCTTTTTATAAAAATATATTTATGAATAGCTTTTTTTAAAAATATATTTATGAATACCTTTTTTAAAATATATTTATGAACCGCTTTTTTTTTAAATATACTTATAAACTGTTTTTTTTAAATAAATTTATGAATTGCTTTTTTAAAATATATTTATGAACTGCTTTTTTAAATGTATTTATGAATTGCTTTTTAAAAAATATATTTATGAACTGCTTTTTTTTAATATATTGATGAACTACTTTTTTTAAATATATTTATGGACTGCTTTTTTAAATATATTTATGAACTGCTTTTTTAAAATATATTTATGAACTACTTTTTTTAAATATATTTATGGACTGCTTTTAAAAATATATTTACGAACTGCTTTTTTAAAATATATTTATGAACTGCTTTTTTAAAATATATTTATGAATTGCTTTTTTAAAAAATATATTTATGAACAACTTTTTTTAAATATATTTACGAACTGCTTTTTTAAAATATATTTATGAACTGCTTTTTTTAAATATATTTATGAACTGCTTTTTTAAAATATATTTATGAATTGCTTTTTTAAATATATTTATGAACTGCTTTTTTTAAATATATTTATGAACTGCTTTTTTAAAAATATATTTATGAACTGCTTTTTTTAAATATATTGATGAACTGCTTTTTTAAATGTATTTATGAATTGCTTTTTTAAAAATATATTTATGAACTGCTTTTTTAAAATATATTTATGAATTGCTTTTTTAAATATATTTATGAACTGCTTTTTTAAAATATATTTATGAATTGCTTTTTTAAATATATTTATGAACTGCTTTTTTTAAATATATTTATGAACTGCTTTTTTAAAAATATATTTATGAACTGCTTTTTTAAATGTATTTATGAACTGCTTTTTTAAAAATATATTTATGAACTGCTTTTTTAAATGTATTTATGAATTGCTTTTTTAAAAAATATATTTATGAACTGCTTTTTTAAATATATTTATGAACTGCTTTTTTTAAATATATTTATGAACTGCTTTTTTAAAATATATTTATGAACTGCTTTTTTAAATATATTTATGAACTGCTTTTTTAAAAATATATTTATGAACTGCTTTTTTAAATGTATTTATGAATTGCTTTTTTAAAAAATATATTTATGAACTGCTTTTTTAAAAATATATTTATGAACTGCTTTTTTAAAAATATATTTATGAACTGCTTTTTTAAATATATTTATGAACTGCTTTTTTTAAATATATTGATGAACTGCTTTTCTAAATATATTTATGAACTGCTTTTTTAAAAAATATATTTATGAACAACTTTTTTTAAATATATTTATGAACTGCTTTTTTAAATATATTTATGAACTGCTTTTTTAAAATATATTGATGACCTGCTTTTTTAAAAATATATTTATGGACTGCTTTTTTAAAATATATTTATGAACTGCTTTTTTAAAAATATATTTACGAACTGCTTTTTTAAAATATATTTATGAACTGCTTTTTTAAAAATATATTTACGAACTGCTTTTTTTAAAATATATTTATGAACTGCTTTTTTAAAATATATTTATGAACTGCTTTTTAAAAATATATTTATGAACTGCTTT
>NC_136521.1:55397253-55429753 GCF_053919585.1 Euprymna scolopes | reverse complement strand
TAGACATATCACAACACGGGATCCGAAACACAAGCCTCTTTCATGCGAAGCAAGCACTCTGCCAACTGAGCAAACACCCCACACACAAGAAATTCTATTAACGAACACAGATCAAGCAAACCATGCTGAAATCCGACTGTGGCATGAATCTACTTCATTTCAACAATGGACACTGTCATCCAAACAGCTAATAACCCCAAGCCGATGTTTCCCAAATAGAAATTTTCAACTCGCTAGGACGATGCCATCCAGCAATGCAAACCTAGCGAGTAATTAATAATGCAATTTTTCAGAATGTTAGAGATTATATATAATTATTTCCACAGCCAAAAAATGCCGCAATCTACAAGAGCCATGACAGCCAACAAACCAGAAGTCCAAGATGTCTAACTGATGAGCCCAATTCAGGGTGAAACTTGAGTCTTGGACTTCCGGTTTGTTGGCTGTCATGGCTCTTGTAGACGTTTGGCTGTGGAAATAATTATATATATCTATGTGTATATGTGTGTGTGTGTGTGTGTGTGTGTGTGTGTGTGTGTGTGTGTGTGTGTGCACACTAGTTTTCAGTTCAGAATACTAAGATACTCTCAGGCTATTAATAAATGCAATAAGCCCCAAAAGAAACATGCAATTATTTGATAAGCAATCACAAAACATGGAGGCATGAAGAGAAATTAAAAAGATGTGACAAAAGAGGCAGCCCAAATGACAAGGCTGTCTGAAGATATTGGCTTCCTTCTCGGATATGACCTTAATTTATTTTGAATAGAATTTAAAGATAAATTAGAAAACTTTAAATGTCATGAAAATGTTGGTCCTGGATATGACCTTAAACAGCTTGCGGGCGTTGGGAAGTGTGGAGCCACCCTTTAATTGCAATTGCTTCCAGGTCCACAGGACCTGTTAGGGTCACAACTATGGGTTAAATAGAAACCAACTTGAAAAAAAAATATTCTATTAAAAATATTTTCTTCAAAATAACTGGATTCGGCATTAAATGACCTGAAAAGGGTTGATATGCCGTAAAACAGAAACAACCAACCAATCAAAAACTGACAAATTACAAAAAAACTGAAAGAAAATGGCAAACAGTATGGGATCTATTCCCAAACAATAAACTATGTAAATATCAACCGATAGTTAGACTGAAAAACAGAGGATTATTCTCGAAGCCCCAAACAGAACACTCTTAAAAAGAATCTGAACTGAACATGTACACAAGGTTCAAAGTTAATAAATATTAATTTATAATTCCAATGTATAAGTAAGCAATGAAGTTATTTCCATTAATGTTTGGTTCAATCCGCCATGCAGTAAGCACATTAGCAAAGGAGTTCTATTTTACTATTGAAAAGAATTTCCCTAGAAATAATACATTAGGAAAGATTATTAATTCAAACACTGTAAAGCTATCACATTCTATAAACGTAGGTTCAACTATAATATCCTCTAACAATACCAAAAATAAATATGAATATGAATATTGAAGTATCAAGTAATTATTCTAACCCCAACGTGATTGTGGTCTATTAGGAAACAAATGCTTAACATCAGACATAGTTTATAAGCGTTGAAATTTTAATTTTATTATTTTACTCATGTTCACCCCTTACAAAGCATATCGCCACTTGGACTTGGGTTATTATTTGGGACCATGTCTAGGAAAGATTAACAAGATATTTGTTTATGTTACATTTAAACTTCTGCATATCAGTACAGCCAGGGAAGCAGGTAGCAGGTAGGGAATTCCAAAGTCTAGCTATTTGAGGAAAGAAACTATTAGCTTCTTGGCATTTAGGGACATCAACAGTGAAGGTGTGAGATTGAGGCTGAAAGATCTAAGACATATCTATCTATCTATCTATTTGTATATATACCGAAGTTAAGCAACGTTGAGCCTGGTCAGTATTAAATGAGTGACAATTTGGAACTTCCAGGTGCTGTATGTGCTCTCTGCTTATCTCGGCATTGTTTCCAGTCATCCTGGACTTCTCATTGCCACTGGACTCAAACAGTGCCGGTTCAGAAGAGGTGTGGTTGGGGACTGTGCAACACTTGCCTTTCAATTACACATGCAGCTGCCCCTACAGGGGGTATCCTTTACCATTCGAGACTGAACTGACACACACACACACACACACACACATATATATATATATATATATATATATATATATATATATATTTATATATATATATATATATATATATATATATATTAGTGATCGGACGATTCCAATATTTTTCCCGATTCTGATACAATTACTGATTCCATATTAAATTCTTGATTCCGATACAATTACTGATTCCGATTCTGATTCTTTATAAATCTTTAAATAGTTAACCATAAAAGTGTTATTTTGTCCCGATTACTGTAAAAACACATCTTAAATGTCCCTATATTTTCTCAAACGTAAAAACACTCTTGTCAGGGGATGGTCTAGAGATTTTAGTCTTACTAGAAATTTAGATCCATAAATATTTATTATTTTATTATTACTACAAGCAGTGGAAGATGTTTCTTTAACCAAAACCAAATAAAAAAGATAATCAGTTTTGACATCGGAAAATAGGCTCAAATTTTTCCGATTTCAATACCGATTCCGATATTCCAAATAGCTCTGATTTTTCCAATTCCGATTCTTATTAATCGTCCCAACACTAATATATATATTTAGGAACAATAAGATAACATTTAAAAAGTATATATAGAAATCATGTATCATTATACCAATAGACTGAATGAAGACTCAAACAATAACCCAACATCATAAGCTAAATATATTAGAAAAATAGAAAATAATAACAGACCATTTCAATGGTCTGTTATTGATATAGGAAATAAATATTTTCTCGGTAGATTAAAAAATGTAATGCATATCTTAGAATATTGTTATATAATGACATCATAGAGTAATATAATATATAAAAAATGTGAAGTACTTCAAAACTGTATGCATCATGTAAAATTCCCGTTTTGAAAATTAAGGCTGCAATAATATCCCAATTTTACACAACACAATTATTACATATTCACCTCATCATCATCGTTTAACATAATTAATGAAAAATGTGAAATCCTTCAAAACTGTATGTATCGTGCAAAATGTATGTTTTTAAAACTAAAAAATATAATTAATCTTAGAATCTTATATGATATAAATATAATGAATCTTTGAATCTTATATGATAAAAATATAATGAATCTTAGAATCTTATATGATACCATCAAAGAGTAACATAATTAATGAAAAATGTGAAGTCCTTCAAAACTGTATGCATCGTGCAAAATGTATGTTTTCAAAACTAAAAAATATAATGAATCTTAGAATCTTATATGATAAAAATATAATGAATCTTACAATCTTATATGATACCATCAAAGAGTAACATAATTAATGAAAAATGTGAAATCCTTCAAAACTGTATGCATCATATAAAATTCACATTCACGTTGTCAAAATTAAAGCTTAAAAAACCCAGATTTTACATAGTTCACACAACAACGCTCCCGTATTTGCTACAAAGACTTGCATGCTGCACTCACGGATCATCACGAGATTGGTATCATTTTCGAGCTCGATCCTTCAAATATAAAAAAATTGGCCAAAAACATTAATTCCTTCACCTTCAGCTGGCCAGTTTTGAAAAAGGAGGGGTCACTTTTTCGTCGACATTTTTGCAAAGTCATCATATGCGCTCGCAATGACTAGCCTTAATTTGAACGGCAGCAAAGTTGTATGTAACGGTGGCTGCAGGGGTTAAGCGGTTTGCTTTTTTCCACCTTCTTTTCCTTCTTCGCATTACAGGTTTGGGCCTGCCTTCCTGCCTACTCCATATTTTTTCTTTCTTATTTGAGGTTTACGCAATGGGATTTTTTCCTTTTAAAACAAAAACTGAATTATTTTATCGCTTAAACATTTTTTTCACACCTCTCTCCATCCAGGCTGCGTCTATTTTTTTTCTGGTTGTATTGGCCCTTGAACACACCCAGGCGACGTCGGGTTCCGCCACTAGTAGTACATAAATAATATCGACAAATAAAGGTTATATTTAATATCAGGATACTTTTCTTATGTAGCATGTACTATTTCAACTTAAAATTTATTGTGTAATGTTGTAATCCTTTGAGCTGTGATATAAGCGTAGTATCTGTGTTAACTGTAGCAAGCAGGGCCAAGGGTCAAAACATTATTATTATTATTATTTTTATAATTATTAATTGATTCGAGCGACGGCAGGTCACTGGATCAATTATTATGATTAGAAAAATAAACAATTAAATTGGGGAAAAATTATTGACATATAATATAATAATACCGCAAAAGGAATATGAAAATAGAAAATAGATGTAAACATGATTTTTGGTTTGCATAAACAAATAACTAGATTGGGGTTATATCAGCTATTGGTCAGAGACAAGTAATGAGACACATAATGAGACACTTAATGAGACATATGATTTGTAGATTTGAGGAAAATCTAGTCAGTCATTAGCTGGACAGCAGAGAGAACAAACGACTCAAAAAGTGAAGTTGGTCTCTCCATGATGCAGGGAGTGGCATTTTCTCAGGCAGCCAAAATGTAAAAACGTGTAATTTCTGAAGATGCCGGCCAGATCATGAAAATAAGTGTTCGTAAATAATTCAGGTATGTGTTGTGTTATTTACATCTGTTAAAAAGAATTGTTTGTCTACAACTGTTTAGATACGTCCACGTCAATCGCTTCCTGTTAGAACTGTTGCATAAATGTTAAAATATACACACTAGACGATTAACAAAATAATACGACGTATATACATACACGCATTTACACGTACATGAATATACAGATAAAATATAAAACCCAACTATTAAACATGTACGTCGTTGTAGAACGTATTCATACACCTATATAACACACACACTGCTTATATATATATATATATGTATGCATGTATTAATTACTTAAGTTTAGGTATATTGTGAACATAAAGACTGCCAGGTTTGGAATCCTAATGAGACATGGAAATGTTGAATTGTTGATCGATCCGTGTAGACACCTCACAGAATTTGTATAATTAAATATATAATTATAAATAATATTATATTATAATATAATCATAAATAATATTATATTATAATATAATTATAAATAATATTATATTATAATATAATTATAAATAAATTGCTTAAAGCAATAGAAGCAAATAAATATAAAATATACAATATTGAAAAAAAATCAAAAATAATAAAACAATAGAATATTATAAACATAATAATGATGCAAAGTTGGATTAAAAAATTAAAACACACATATACACGTACAAACACACACACACACACACACACACACACACACACACACACACACACACACACACACACACATATATATATAAATTTATAAAATATATATGGCGATTAAGCTACATTGAATATTCGGCGTTTCATCCACTATAGGATTCGTCAGGCTTATGCGCGAATTCTGTGGTTGTTTTTCGTTTTTATATATGTTGAGGATTTTAGTTAGCCAATCAGCTTTCTAGTATCCATATATTCATATTCCTATTTATTTTTGGTATTATTAGAGGATATTATAGTTGAACCTACGTTTATAGAATGTGATAGCTTTTTTATCAGCCAATGGGCATGCATTTTATCGAACAAAGGATCTGTTTTAGAACTAGGATAGTGGTTTAAGGCAGACGATTTTCCTCATTTCTGCTCTTTTTATATATATATATATATATATATATAAATATACATATGTGTACACACATACATGCACACACACACACATATATATATATATATATATATATATGTGTGTGTGTGTGTGTGTGGTCGTTTATGTATATTCATGTATATATGTTTGTGTAAGTGTGTGTCAGAGCGACTTAATTATTCACTTGCAATGGAATTTCTACTCATTATAAAAGCCTAATTCTAATATACCAGTGCGACTACGATCTCACATAATAGTCACATGAATATACAGATAAAATATAAAACCCAACTATTCAACATGTACGTCGTTGTAGAACGTATTCATGCACACAACGTAACAATTGCACAAATTATAATTTGAGATGGCGGCTCAACAACTATACAAAATAAAATATTTTCATATATATTTACCTTCATCATGAACTGTCCCCTCCTTTTAACGTGTACGGTTTGTTAATCCAATGACACATGTAGGTATAACCAGGCATATATATATGCGTGTGGATGCATATACGTACACACATACATTTAGATATGTAATTTTTCTCCTGATTTTCACCGTGTAATTTCAATTTTTACGCTGAGGTACATCCGTGCATCCTTATTTCCTCGGGGTAAAACTGTACAAAATAAAAAATGAAATTTTGTTGTAATTAAATTGGTTTTTGTCTTATTTGGATTATTCAGAAAACTCTCCTCAACATACAAGTACAATATTGAAAATATTTGATGCGTTTATGATGTGAAAAGAATACGATTCTTGATTTTTTTTTCAAATAAAACATAGTTGTGAGAACTGAAAAAAATGTGGTGCAATTATGACGTTAAAAAATGTTTTTGTTCTGTTTTCGAACTAGCAATAACTATTAGAATTAAAAATATATGATACATTTATAGCATAGAATGAGTCCTTTTTTTATTTTATTTTATTATCTTATTATCAATGTTATGTAAAAAAATTGTTCAGAATGTAGTGTATAATAGCTTTACTAGATCAGAATTACAATTTAATTACTTTATATTGTTTCTGCATTTGTTCAAATGACCCTTTGGTACATTTGATAATTATTTATATTGTTTTTGCATTTGGTCAAATTACCTTTTTGATACATTTGATAATTATTTATATTGTTTTTACATTTGTGCAAATGATTATTTGGTACATTTGATAATTATTTATATTGTTTTTGCACTTGTTTAAATGATCTTTTAGTACATTTGAAAATTACTTTATATTGTTTTTGCATTTATAGAAATGTAAATATTAAAAATTCTTATTAGTTTTTTTTTTTCGTGATAACACAAGTGTTGAAACAAACAAAAATATTTATAGAAATGTAAAAAATAAAAGTTTATTATTTTTATTGTTTCATGATAGCATATTTTTTTAAATAAATCATTTCCATATGGTTTTGTATTCCATTTATGTTTATTGACTTTCATTCCATATTTAGATAAACGGGATCCATTTCCGGCATCTTAACTTTGCATACTTAATTTTTGAACATAACACATAACAACACGCACACACACGCATATATATATATATATATATATATATAGTCATCCACATACAGTACTGTTTCGCTGTTTCACAGCTCACCAGTGCGGCTAGAAAGGGAACTACCTCAAACCAGGATTGAAACCCGACCGTTTTTCAAGGCTCCTAACTATTACGCTAATCAGCGGCTGCTGTGCGAGTTGTGAATTAACAATGTCTTGACATCGTCGAAATACCTAAGCTCGATTTGTTTGCACAAAGAGCATCGCTTTACATGCTAATAGTAATTCGTGTATCACTTCTCAATATGCTCAACTCAAGATGAGGAGCATTATATATATATATTATATGTTATGTCAAAAAATTAAGTATGCAAAGAAAGATGCCGGAAGTGGATTCGGTTTTCTCTGAAGTTTGACGAAATTATTGGATGGTTAACATGATTTGGTAATCGAAACATGTGTAACCAAGCAGATTAAATATATATTATATATAGTCTGTTTATTAAAAACGTTATTGGTTACATATGTGCATACATGTTTCAGTGGAATCTAAATTCGAGGATAACACTTCATCAGACAAAAAAAAAAAAAAGAGAGATTGAAACGAGGGTCAGAATCGCATTCGTTTTTTATAAGATATTTAAGTGTGGTTTACGCTCTGGAAGAAAGTAGGATGATGAATGGTATCCTTGAATAGGGGTTCCACTGAAACATGTATGCACATATGTAACCAATAGTGTTTGTATAATAAAAAAGACTATATACCAGCTCTACCCTGCACTGAGCACTCTTTAATAATCACGCGAGTTTCCTTGGATTTACATCTTGGAAAGCAATTTACACACACACACACACACACACACACACACACACACAAACCTATACATAGCAAAATCAGGAATGGGACATACCTACCAACAGACGTTCTTATTAACACATCCGAGTCTTCTATAGCTGAACATTTGCTCATTCACTATTCTGAGTTATGCTCATTCGACCTATCACCTGAAGATCTTGGAGACTATTCACGTTCGCTTGAAGAAGCCTTCTCTCTGCAAGCAGAGAGAATGTCTCTTAGGTTTGAACGTGATCAGTCTCTTGGTGACATCATACGTATCGTTATTTAAGACATACAGTGTATCCCGTTTTTTTTAAAATACACTATGCAGCTACTTTTTCTTTCAAACGTATCGTTTCCCATTTTATTTTAAACGTATCGTCTCCCATTTTACTGGATTTTATTAATAAAAAAAAAGAAGGAAATCCCTCGATCCAGTTTTCGAAAAGCGAGGGCGAAACTGGCCACCTGGCCTCCCCCATTAATTTTTTTCTGTCATTTCTCACTTTTAATCATGGACATCAAAACGGGTCTTTCTGTCATGATTACAATAATGAAATTGGCTACTTGGCCTTTTGGCCAAGATCAAAGTGTAGTATAAATGAATTAATGTACCATTTTATTGTTATCTTTTTTGCTTTTACACGTCAATAAAAAATGTTTTAAAAATTGGGAGTTAAGTAGGACGTCCCCCAATATGAAAGGGTGAATGCGGTATTATGGTGAAAGAAGATACTAGCTGGGAGAAACTTTTGACTTTGTTTAGTCCTGGAGTGACAAGGATGACCAACGACCCCCACAATCCCCCCTTTTGAGTTGGCCATGTGCCTAAGTTTTTTGTTCATTGTTGATTTTGACTGTATTTTTAACATGAATAAAAGATTTAATATCTCAAAGAGTAGTATCTGTTCCCGCGGATACTGCAAGCAAAGACCATATGTGGGGGTAACTCCACATATCAGACATTGGTCAATGTAGGGGCAACCCTTCATACCAATTGTCACTATCCAGCTCCCCTACTTCCCTGGGAGTTGGGCCCCATTTCCCCTTCACTCCTCACTTTAAAAATCGGCCTTGTGCCTAATTTGCTCAGTGGGGGAGCAAATAAATACCTCAAAGTGTAGTATCTGTTCTTCAGATGCGGCACTTCCATTTCTCGTTCTCTTTCAGTGGAGGAGAAATCCTTCACCACTGAGATAATTTTTATTTTTGCACCTTTTCTCCACGTTAAAAAACGACCCTGGTGTCTAACTCTGTCTCATGAGGAGGCATTGTAAACAGGTGCAATAATGAAATTTCGTACCCCGTATATATATATACTAGCAAAAGTACCCGTCGTTGACTGGGTTCAAAAACAGCCTACAGAAATTGGACTCTGATTTATGAAAGTATGATAGGTTATGAAAAGGAATGGTTGTAAAGAGATAGCTTCGAATTTGGGGGTATCAAAACCAAAGCAAAATATGATGAAAGCAAAAATAAAATAGATAAACCCCATAATTTATTATACCATACCTGTTCACACTGAAACACTTATCACAATATTCTGTGGATCTATATTAAAAAACCTTGTTAAACTTTGTGACATATTTCCATTCTATGGAGGTCAGGCGCGAACGAACACCCCATAATTTTATTATACCATATTTCTTCAAACTGAAACATAATTATCAAAGTATACTTACGCAGATAGATATGAAAAGTCTTTATTAAAGTTTGTGCCGATTTCCATTCTATGGAGGCCAGGCACGAACGCAGACCCCACAATTTTATTATACCATCCCTATTTAAAACATACTTATCAAAGTATTATTATGTACATCTATATCAAAAACATTTGTAAACGTTTTTTTTAATTTTTAAATTTTTTATTTCTATACTTTGGGGACCAGGCGCGTACGCAGACTCACAATTTTAATTAATCATCATTATGCCAGATCAAACATACCCATTCCTGTGTCTCGAGACATCTATCATTATATGTGACCAGTTTTCTATAATAATCAACCATATAGGAGCCTATTTGTGACCAGACACACGCACAGACGTTTAGCTTTATATATATATATATATATATATATATATATGTGTGTGTGTGTGTGTGTGTGTGTGTGTGTGTGTTACTCTCTTTGTTTTAATTTTCTTAACGCTTTTCTTTTCGCTGGGGATGAGGTATTTTATCGGATGCCAAACATTCTCCCATTAGTTTAGTTACTCCAACCGAGAGATCTTTTTAAGATTCTATCGTTCCTTTAAGTGCAATTGTTTATATTTCTCTTGCACTTGGTTCACCGGGTATATTCAACTAGGGTTGCTACTTCTTGTCCTATATCACTATGTCAGGCTTAATAGCCCCATTTTCTAGGTATGTAGCGGTCCTGGATATGACCTTAAACTATATCCGATGGTGAGGCCCCAGCTTGTGGGCTTTGGGGAGTGTGGAGCCACCCTTTAATTGCCATTGCTCCCAGGTCCACTCTGATCGGGAGTGGTAGTACCTGTTAGGGTCCCAACTATGGGTTAAATAGAAACTGACTTGAAAAAACATATTCTAATAAAAAACTTTTCTTCCAAATCACTGGAGTCAGCATTAAATAAACCTGAAAAGGGTTGATATGCTGTAAATCAAAACAACCAACCAACCTAGGTATTTAGCTGTAGGAATTTCCTGTGTGTGTATGTGTGTGTGTGTGTGTGTGTGTGTGTGTGTGTAATGCTGGGCATGGGGTAGCCAAACCAGTTGCCAACATTGTCCTACTTTTTATTGAAACCAAGCGAGAGCTCTTTTTAGTATCCTCGCTGTTCCCTTAAGTGCAATTGTCTGGACTTCTTTTGCACTTGGTTCACCAGGAATATTAGTTAGGTAGAACTTCAGGTTTTTCTTCATAAGCCCTGTAGCATTTATAATAACTGGTATGATTAATATCTCCCTAAGATTCCAGTTTCTTTTCATATCATAGATTAGACCTTGATATTTGGTCTGTTTCTCTCTTTCAGCTTTGTTCAGACCTACATCATTAGGGACACTTACTTCAACCAAGGTTGCAACTCTCTCTGACTTATTTCATATAACTATGTCAGGTTTAACAGCGGTATTTTCAAGGTAGGTAGCTGTAGGAATTACATGGTCGTAATGTATGGTGTGTGTGTGTGTGTGTGTGTGTGTCTGTGCGCGCGCGCGCGTGTGTGTGAAAATAGAACAATAAAATTACAAATGACTAACACCAAACATCAATTTATTATAAAATGTTTAAAATCTTGTTATGCAAATTGGGCATACAAAAAGATGTGTTTGCTCGTTACGTTATATACAGTGTTTCAAAATATTACTTCCCTTAATTAGAACTCTTCGGTAGAACTTTATTACTTCCGGAAAAAATCCCATTAATATTGGCGATGTTAGAATATACACCAGTTCAATTCATAGTTCATGTATTAGACATATATTCTAAACGTATCCACTGATAAGACCAAAGGGTAAATTTTTACTTACAAAAAAAACACCTAAACAATCACCTTTTTAAATAACAACTTAAACAGGTTTTCGGGTATACTGACAACGAACATTGCATTTAAATTTACTGCAAACAAATAGTTTCCCGGATATTAAGCAATGTAATTCCTTATGTAATCGTGGTGGCCATTGTTGTACGCTCAAACGCATGGAATTACATTGCTTGATATCCGGAAAAGTATTCGTTTGCGGAAAACTTAAATGCGATATTTGTTTTCAGCATACCTGAAAACCTGTCATTTTAAAAGTGATTGCTAAGTTGGAAAGTAAGTAAAAATTAACCGACCAAAGATTATTATTAGCTGTTAGCCGGGGTTGAATGCTGATGGGGCTACTCAGGCATTTTTAGTGCAGCCAGAGTGCACTACATCTGGTATGCTGGATTTCCTATCCAAACTTTCCGGGTTGGCAGAGAGGTTGATTCTATGAAGTGATGGGTGCCCTTTTTTATTATTTTTTGCCGGGGCGACGGTTATGTAGTATTTATTGTTGTTGTTGTTGTTGTTATTATTATTGTTATTGTTGTTGTTATTATTGTTATTATTATTGTTGTTTTTGTTGTTATTGCTGTTATTATTATTGTTATAGTTGTTATTATTGTTATTATTATTATAGTTATTGTTATTATTGTTATTGCTGTTGTTGTTATTGTTATTATTGTTATTGTTATTATTATTATTGTTATTGTTTGTCATTGCTGTTATTATTATTGTTATTATTATTATTATTATTATTATTATTATTATTATTATTATTATTATTATTATTATTACTACTACTACTACGCTTATCGTCCGTCCGTTATCATGCTGTGCATCCCTAAAAAAGGAAAGTGGAATATTCCAAATAAACCTTGTCACCCTTGAAATATAAAACAAAAATTGGTGTCGCTGTTGAGGCAAAGCTAATAAAAATGATTTGTGTTTCTTGGCCTTTTGGATAAGATCAAAGTGTAGTATCTGTTCTTCAGGTGCTACATTTCAATTTCTTCTCTGTCAGTGGAAGAGAAATCCTTTATGACTAAGACAATTTTTAATACAATTTTTTCTCCACATTAAAAAACGACCCTGGTGTCTAAATCTGTCCTGTGGGTATGCATCGTGAATAGGTGCTATCTTTAATGTAACAAAGTTTTAATATTAAAAAAAGTAACTGGCAAAAGTAATTTCTGATTTAATTATAAAGTGCGCCGGAAATGTCCCTTCTGATTAATTATAAAATGCCCTGGAAAATCTCCGTTCTGATTATTTTCTTTTTGTTTACTTGCCTCCCCACAAGGGCGGAATTGGACATGAGGTCGGTTAAAAATTTAGGGGAAACCAGCTCCCCAAAAGAGGCACTCTGGTCAATCACAAAAATAAAAATTGTATCAGTAATGAAGGATTTCTCCTCCATTAACAAAGACCAAAGAAGGGAGGATTTAAGTCACTGGAATGCTGAAACTGATACTACACTCAGAAATTTGTGTTGAAGCAATGGTTGCCTAATCTCTAACCGTGTTAATGTTTTTTATGTATTACTTTCGAAAAGGTGCTGAAACAGTTTTTGATTTAAACATTACTTTATTTCAAGTATATTTTAAGCAGTGGGTTACGGGATATGAAGTCAGTCCCGCCAATTACTCAAACCGTTTATGATTTAAACATTACTTTATTTCATGTATATTTTTAACAGTGGGGTGGGGGATATTAAATCAGTCCCGAAAATGGGTAAAACCTTTTACGCATTACACATTACTTTATTTAATGTATATTTTTAACATTGAGGTGGGAAATATAAAGTCGGTTCCGGAAATGGCTGCAACCATTTACGTTTTGGACATTACTTTATTTAATGTATATTTTTAACAGCAGGATGGGAGATAAGAAGTCGGTCCCAGAAATGGCTGAACAAGTTTCCGATTTATACATTACTTTATTTCATGTATATTTTCAACTGTGGGGTGGGGATTATAAGTCAGTTCCAGAAATGGCTGAAACAATTTACTATTTAGACATTACATTATTTCATGTATATTTTTAGCAGTGGGTTTGGGATATAAAGTCGGTCCCCGAAATGGCTGAAACAGTTTACTATTTAGACATTACATTATTCCATGTATATTTTTAGCAGTGGGTTGGGGGATATAAAGTCAGTCCCGGAAATGGCTGAAACAGTTTACGATTAAAACATTACATTATTTAATGCATATTTTCAACAGTGGGGTGGCGGACATGAAGTAAGTTCCGGGATTGAATGAGATGTGCAAATATATACTATCAGAAAGCGTTGCCCAGTATTAAATGACATAGGTAGAAAACATATAGTAGCAAAATACCCAGCGTCGCCCGGGATTGAATGAGATAGGTGAACGATATATATTAGCAGAATATGCGGCGTCACCCGGGATTGAATAAGATAGGTGAAACATATATACTATGAGAATACCCAGAATTGATTGATTTGTTGTAATGAAATAATCAGCCAAGTCAATATATCAAAGTTATTATTTAAGTAAGAGAGAGCGACATAGTGGGTTAAAGTTATGAAAATTATTGTCGAAATTAGTAAGATATCCAGGATTATGAACGAAGATTTAATGTGAGTTAATCGAGTGTGTGTTTATAATAAAATAATCAGTCCAGGAAATATATCAAAGTAATTATGTTAGTAAAAGAGGGCGATAAGGATGGTTTAAATTATGAAAAATAATTGTCGAAATTAGCAACATATCCAAGAATTATGAAAAATGATATGTTATGTAATGCATTAGTGTGTTTGCCACCAAATAATACGACCAGACAATATATCAAAGTTATTATTTTAGTAAGTGAGGCGATGATGTGGGTTAAAATGATGAAAAATGATTGTCAGCATTAGTAACATATCCAAGAATTATGAAAAATGACGAAATGTAAGTTAATTGATTGGTGTGTTTGAAATGAAATAATCATCCCAGATAATATATCAAAGTTATTATTTTAGTAGTGGTGGTTGATAATGTGGGTTAAAAATATGAAAAAAAAATTGTCGAAATGAGTAACATATCCAAGAATTAAGAAAAATGATGAAGTGTGAGTTAATTGATAGTTGTGATTTTATGAAATAATCAGCCCAGACAATATATCAAAGTAATTTTTTAGTAAGAGAGGGCGACGGGGATGGTTTAAATTATAAAAAATTATTGTCGAAATTAGTAACATATCCAAGAATTACGAAAAATGACGAAATGTGATTTAATTGATTGGTGTGTTTATAATAAAATAATTACCCTAGACAATATATCAAAGTTATTATGTAAGTAAAGGAGAAGGAGACAAGGGGAGCTTAAATTATGAAAAAATATTGTCGAAATTAGTAACACATCTAAGAATTACGAAAAAATGATGAAATAGTAGTTAATTGATTGGTGTGTTTGTAAGGAAATAATCAGCCTAGACAATATATTAAAGTTATTATTTAGTAAAGAGGGAAGGGCGAAAATGTGGGTTAAAATTATGAAAAATGATTGTCGAAATAAGTAACATATCCAAGAATTATGAAAAATGATTAAATGTGATTTCATGCATTAGTGTGTTTGTAATAAAATAATAAGCCCATACAATATTTCAAAGTTATTATTTTATTAAGGAGGGGGCGATAATGTATCAAAGTTATTATTTTAGTAAGGTTGGGCGACAACGTTGGTTTAAATTATAAAATAATATTGTCGAAATTAGTAACATATCCAAGAATTACGAAAAATGATGAAATGTGAGTTGATTGATGTGTGTTTTTGTAATGAAATAATCAGCCTAGGCAATATATCAAAGTTATTATTTTAGTAAGGTGTCCGATATGATGAATTTAAATGATGAAAAATTATTGTCAAAATTAGTACCATATCCAAGAATTATTAAAAATGACGAAATACGAGTTAATTGATAGTTGTGTTTTATATAAAATAATCAGCCGATACAATATATCAAATTTAATATTTTAGTAAAGGGAGGGGCGATAATGTGGGTTGAAATTATGAACAATTATTGTCGAACATAGTAACATATTCAATAATTATGAAAAATGATAAAATGTGAGTTAATTGACCGGTGTATTTGTAATGAAATAATCAGCCCGGGAAATATATCAAAGTTATTATTTTAGTAAGGGGGCAGTACAGTTTTAATAAAAACCTAGAATTATATGGTTGTGCCTTCATTCATGCTGAACAGAACGCTCACAGCATGCCCTGCAACAATATATTACATATGAAAAATGCTGCTGTGGAATTTCCACAAGTCCCGCTAGTTATTATTATTATTTTTATTATTATTATTATTATTATTATTATTATTATTATTATTATTATTATTATTATTCCGCCGCCGTGCAAAAATCGTATCTTGCAAGGTCAGATGTTTATTTTTGCTTCAACAACTAAAAACAAGAGATAAGAAGGGAAAGATGTTCGCCTCACTTGACTTATTCCCCTACCCCCCTCCTTGACTCGATAGGAATGTAGAAGGAAAGATAAAGATAAGAGAATTGGCGGCTATGAGCGTGGCAGGCTTTTTTTTTCACCTTTCCTAGATATTTATACATTTTGTCCATTAATTTTAACCTTTCCTATTTTTTTATTTTATTATATTGATTGGGGGGGGCGGTTATCAAACAATAAAATAATTAAAATATGATTTACTAATAGACCTTAACCGGCGTTGCCCGGCATGGTTTATATTAACTTTACATGATTAAAAAAAACAAAAAACAACACTTTTGCATCTTATTGCCGGAAGCAACAACAGTGGCAGTAAAACGAACGAATGATGGTTATCACTAGCGCTAGGACAACATCATATTCTTTTCATTGTTTTGATACTCCAGTATATCTCTGTTGATATCTTATATGTTTTTATATAGAGTGATGTGGTTCTCCGTAGATTATATCGGATATATACTTGAGAGTTAAAACAAAATGAAGAATATTCTGTTGCCCTAACCCCAGATATCACAAAGACAGGAGATTCCTTATTTTTGAAAAGACTAAGATTATAAGTAAGTATGTATACGACACAATCACGTTCACACACCGGTTTACACCAGATCACCGAAGTTAAGCAACGATGAGCCTGGCCAGTACCAGATGGATGACCATTTGGGAAGACTAGGCGCTGTATGTACCGTGCAGAGTCATAAGAAATTTCCAGGTTGGTATCTGGAGGCGCATTATTTCACTGGGAGAGATGCACCCCAAGTCTTATTTAAGACATGCATATAGGAAAAGATAATTCTGATGACGTCGGCAGCAGGACGTTGGATGGCCATGGAGGAAGATGAATCTTTAGCAGATCCAAGGTTCTATGGTATTAAGAGTTACGTTATTCGACTGTAGCTATGCGAATGATCTAAGGACAACGGATAGATGCGAACATATATATATATATATATATATATATATATATATATATATATATATATATATATATGTGTGTGTGTGTGTGTGTGTGTGTGTGGACAACAATATATATATATATATATATATGGATAACAATACAGCTAAATTCCAAATTCCAACTTTTTTAAAATACCATTTTTACCCCAAACAAGGCACATTACCGCTTTGATGTAGGGAGCTACTATTGGGGACATACTGTTTAGTGAGTTGAGCAGCAAGATGTTTGTTTGCATACACTTGAACTTCTGCATGTTAGTACAGTTGGGAAAGCAGGAATCCGGAAGGGAGTTCCAATGTCTAGGAGTTCTGGGGGAAAAACTATTAGAGAGGAAGACCTTCTTACATCTAGGGATCTCTACTGTGAAGGGGTGTGATTTTGCTGCTTGTCAGGTTTGTTGGGGGTATTTACGTCAACGGGGTATAAGGGATTGTAATTCATCAAAGCATCCACCATTAAAATACTTGTAGAACCGGCACAGGGATGCATCATTTCGTCGATGGGACAGAGGCTGAAGCTTGGATGACAGTCCAGGACCTATCAGGTTGGCGACTCTCTTTTGAACCTTGTCTAGGAGCGAGAGACTAGTAGCAGATGCACCAGCCCAAATATGACAACAATGCTCCATACATAGGCGAATGGTGGCCTTGTAGAGGTGCAGGATACTTTCAGGCGTAAGTAGCTTTCTAGCACGGTAGAGAGAGCCCACCTTAACCTTATTAACTCGTGTTTGAGAGGTATAGAACTCCAATGAAATATTAAAATATCTATGTATCTCAAATAGAGACCAAGTGTTAGCCCAAGGTCAGGCGGTTGCTTGATTTCTGAAAACCTTGACTGAGGTAAAATGAAACAAAATGTGAATATGCGTGTGTATGTATGTATGCATGTATGTATGTGTGTATACGTGTATATGTGTGTGTATGTGTGTGTGTATGTGTATATGTGTATGTATGTGTGTATGTGTACGTGTATATGTGTGTGTACGTGTGTGTATGTCTGTATGTGTGTGAATGTGTACGTGTTTGTACATGTGTGTAAGTGTGTATGTATGTATGCATGTGTATGTGTGTATATGTATGTATATGTGTGCGTATGTGTGTGTGTATTTGCAGCAAGCCGTTGTCAAGGCACGTTTTCTCTCTCTCTTTCTCTCTCTCTCTCTCTCTCTCTCTCTCTCTCTCTCTCTCTCTCTATATATATATATATATATATATATATATATATATATATATATATATATATATATATATATAAATATATATATATATACACATATATTTATATATTTATTTTACTTAGGATATATATATATATATATATTAATTGTTAAATATATTTCATATCTTAGTATATTTTAATATGTTAGTTAATATGTTAAAAGCTGTTTCATTAATATTTTACGGCATTTTTAAAATTAATGTTGCTTCGAGCAATTGTAATCTTTGTGTGCAATTATTGCGATATTTAATTTTAGTTTTAGTGGTTAATATATTTCTTATTTCTGTTGACTTTATTGTGAGTTGTAATATGTGATATGCGGGGCATCTGAAGATATGCGGATGGAATACACGGTATATCATGAAAACGAAATATTATGGAGACAGGATGTATGGAGACATACAAAGGGGAAACAATTAAATACGGGAAAGAGTAAAAATAAATTCGATTTTGATCGATTCCGTTCGGATCATGGAACGTGTTAATAAAAACATGGTCGCTCGTTTCATTGCGAGTTTCTGCAACTGTTCCGGAGCAAATATCATTCTGAAAGTACTTCTTTTAAACTCGTCGGCCTAACGCTCTCAGGAAACATGAGTTGGAACAATTACATTGAGAGCGTTGCCATAACCGCTGCCAAGAAGGTAGGTTCTCTCTACTAGAAAGCTACTAACGCCCGAAAGTATCCTGTATCTCAATAAGGCCACTATTCGCCCATGTATGGAGTATTGTTGTCATATTTGGGCTGGTGCATCTGCTACTAGTCTCTCGCTCCTAGACAAGGTTCAAAAGAGAGTCGCCAACCTGATAGGTCCTGGACTGTCATCCAAGCTTCAGCCTCTGTCCCATCGAAGAAATGTTGCCTCCCTCTGCCTGTTCTACAAGTATTTTAATGGTGAATGCTCTGACGAACTGCAAGCACTTGTATCCCCTCGACATAAATACCCCTGACAAACAGCTAAATCCCACCCTACACCGTAGAGATCCCTAGATGTAAGATAGCTTTCTACTCCAGTAGTTTTTTCCCCAGAACCGCTAGACTTTGGAATTCCCTTCCGGGTCCTGCTTACCCAACTGTACTGACATGCAGAAGTTCAAGTGTAACATGAACTGACATCTTGCCGCCCAACTCCTCACATAGTACCCCTGTAGCTTATGTCCCTGATAGTACCCCCCCCCCCACATCAAAGTGGCAATGTGCCTTGTTTGGGTTGAAAATGGAATACAAAAAAAAAAAAATAATAATAATTCTATAAACATCATTGTCATAGATTCTCATCTTTAGTTGACAGAAAAGATACTAGCCAAACCCACGTGATTTTTGGAATATGACATCTTCGTTCTGTGACGAGTACATACGCCATGAAGATTAAACATCTACGGAGAATGCAATTTTCCCCAATTGTCCGTAAAAATTACTTTTAACTATAAATAACGTTTTACTCGATGAACTTCCGTAACTTTTGGATAGGCACTGCCAAAATGAAAGGAGAGAGTAAGTATTTGTTGACGGAGTCTCTTTGTAAAAATCTACCCGAAATCAAGTAATTATACAAATCAATACGAAATTTTCGCTGATTATTAAGTGAAGAACGAACTTTATAGTGGTGTATTTTTTTCATAATCGATATATATATATATATATATATATATATATATATACGAGCAAACAGTTAATAAAACATGTTAAAAAACACTTTGAAATGAGTTAAAAACATATTTAATCTGAAAAGGAAACACTAGATAAGTGGATAGTCGTTAATCTGCGGAGTTTCGAAGAAATACTTTCCATCAGAGGGTAGGAATTAGCAAAATGCGGGATCGGATTTTGCATGCAAAAGTATTTGATGAAACAACAAGTAAGTCAAAGATCTTACTTGAAAACGAACAAAAAAGTTAATTACCTTTTTCTTCAACATATTCCCTCTGCTTCACTTTTTTTTGTTTTCAAGTAAGATCTTTGACTTACTTGTTGTTTCATCAAATACTTTTGCATGCAAAATCCGATCCCGCATTTTGCTAATTCTTACCCTCTGATGAGAAGGAAAGTATTTCTTCGAAACTCCGCGGATTAAGGTCTATCCACTTATCTAGTGTTCCCTTTTCAGATTAAATATGTTTTTAACTCATTTCAAAGTGTTTTTTTAACATGTTTTATTAACTGTTTGCTCGTATTATAAGCTCTATCTCCCATTTGGTTTTATCGAGCTTTTACATCTGGCTGAGATAACATTATAAATATTAATTCTTTAATATTTATAATATACTTTAATTTTACCATCTTGGATCATTTTGGTAAATTTAATTGTAATTTTTATTTTATATATATATATATATATATATATATTTGTCTATAAGCCCTCCATCTTTATTTGTGGGTACAAATATGCTTAAAATAATCAACCGAAACTGAGCAAAATATATTGGATTGTTGGGAGGGCGAGCGAGGATTGTAAATAATAATAATAATAATAATAATAATAATAATAATAATAATAATAATAATAATAACTGCGCACGTATCAGATTTTAAGGTTGAAAATCCGACTTTCGAATGTGTTTTATTTGTCATCTTTCATGTTTGAAGTGTGAAATTCGTTGAATAATTATTATCTTCCAGATTAGCAAAAAAAAATATTATTTATTTTCATTATTTTTACGAAAAACATTACTTTTAAATCTTTGAAAAATAAATTGACAATTTTCTTTTAGCGAGCCCAATATTGCTAATATGCCAGTAAATAGGAAATGCTTCGAAAAATCGATACCAAAAAAGAACAAATCAATAAATAAGTGCGCATTTTTCTAAAAATACGATAATTTCTTTCAGCAATTTCTTGTTACTTGATATCAATTTACCTACGGTCGACTATACGCGCTAAAATAATTGTTCTGCATTTACAAAAAGTTGTTACCTCCCTCTTTTCCAAAATTACGAATTATGAATTTATTTTGTCTTGTAAAGTCTTCCGTAGTTTCTTAAAAAAGGAACGTTAAATATTAGATTTTTGAATTTCGACACGGGATTTCTACATATAAAAGATGAAATTATTTGAAATTCAGGTACTTATATTGTTGCGTATTCTTTTAACAAATCATCCTAGATCTTATTTAGACAAAATAATGATTCCAAAAGCTTTTAAAAAATATTTAATTGTTTATAGATAAAAAAATCGTGGTGAATGGTCATTATTTTCTTTTTAATTTAAAGTTTAAAATTCTATTAAAAATTGTAGAAAAAGTTTTATATTATTCTGATTTTCATATGATAAAATTCAGGCTTTTATCTTTCTGGGGGAAAAAATTGCTAAAGAATAATGGATTTTAATTCGTTTTTAATTCGTTTAAAAAACAAACAACTTGATTTCTCTTTCACTTTTTAGCCCCGCCTAGTTTTGTATATATTACTCTTTTCAACATGACAATTCAGTAAGTACTGTTTTTGCTTAAAATGACACTTTTTTTTTCGTTTGAAAAAATTGATTAGTCAACTCTATCTAAGCAAGCACTAAATATTTTATAACATTATTTTGTTTTTTTAATATTCAATATTTATTAATTTAACGTCCATGTATATGTCTATTCTGGAGAGAGAACTTGAATGCCTACTAGACACTATCCTCGAGGGTCTAAGGTCTCTCTGTACAGGGGTTTGTCAGAACAATCTGGCATGAGGATACTTTTTCCATAGAAGTAAACCCTGACCAAATATTCAAAATCACATAGTATTCGCAGCCCAAATAAGATCTCCTCACTATGGCTACTCAACAGCTTTTCCGAGAAACGGTGCACCTTCTCCAAGTGATATTACCTCAAGTAATAGAACGAAGCTGGATAATCCACCAGACTAGATAAATTCTTTTCCTGGAATCCAGTAAAACCATAAGACCAACATGAAAGATATACTACAACATATAAAAATGGTTAATTGGGGAGAGGAAAATTATGTTCGCAATTTCTTTACTAACTCAGTGCTTGAGAGATAAAGAACTTTAATGGAACATTCGAATATCTATGTATCTCATATAGAGTTCAAGTGTTAGCCGCAGGTTGTGGGCCCCTTGGTTTCTGAGAACTTTGACTGAAGTAAAATAAAACAAAAAAAGGGAAAGTACAGGTGGAACGATAAATTTGTCGTCCTAAAGAAAACAACACTACAGCGTTAGTTTAAAACTTATTGAAAAAAAAAATCAATTCAGGTAACCTGATTATGTAGTAGAGCTGAAATCTATTTAATGTAGCCGCCTTCAGCCTCAATCACCACCTCGATACTACTCTGGAACTGGAACATGACTTTTCCACAAGCGCCGGCGGGAGCGTGGTGAATACTCGTCGGATGGTGACGTTCAGGCTGGTTTTCGTGTTGTGGGAGGTCATGTTGGTGATGTTCTCGACGTATGACCAACCGAAGTAGTCCAGCGGGTTCAGGTCGAGGGAAGGAGGGGGCTGTGAGAGAAGGATACAAACTCGTAGCACTCCTTCTGAAGCCAAGCCTGGGTTTCTTTGGACTTGTGGGCCGACGCAGTCCTGCTGCCACACCCAAGATCTGCCAGCGGCCACTTGATTGCACGAGGGAATCACCACACTCTTCAGCACATCCAGGTATATTTTGGCATTGACTTTCAAGCCGACTTCGAAGATATGAGGTAACATAATGTGGCTTTCAATTGAAACCATACCGAAGACCATAAACATGGCCAGAAATTTTTGGTAATCCAGCCATGCATTTTGAGGGTGCTGGCAATGGTCCTGTTGTCATTACTTGGATTGGTAGAGAGCATGAGTTGTACAGCGGCGTATCGCCGATTTCGCCCGTTGAACATTATGTCAATTTCAGACATGGTAGAAGGCTATCGCTCTTGAGTTTTGTACACAACCGGTCAACTAGTAGAAGCTGCAGCAAAAAAAAAAGAAAACCGGTTTTCATCAAACGGAAATGGAATTATGTCGTCTTTCTAGGGCGACAATTTTATCGTTTCACCTTATATTCAAGTTTGTTTAGTCAGTAAAGTAAACAGATATGACTACTTTGCTCATAGTCAGTATAAACACAAAATATAAAGACGCATAACTTCTATTGAATATTATAGTGTAGTATCTGTTCTTCAGATGCTGCACTTCAATTTCTTGTTCTCTGTCAGTGGAGGAGAAATCCTTCACGACTGAGACAAATTTTATTTTTGTTCCTTTTCTCCACGTTAAAAAACGACCGTGGTGTCTAACTCTGTCGCGTGGGGAGGCATTGTAAATAGGAACTTCTATTGAATATTATTTTTTTAAACATCTCTCGATACAAATAGATCACAAATGAGGAATTGTGTACTTAAGCCAAGAAACGACTAAGGACAAAAAAAAAAAAAAAAAAAAAAAGAAAAGTCAAATGGTAATTTTTTACTTGGTTTCCACCTTAATATTTTCTTTTAACGAAGCCTGATAGTTTTCTTCATAGACAGACTGCTAAAAGTTTACAAGGAAATTATATGGTTCATTTGTCCTCGACGTAAATATCCCCGACAAATACGACGAATTTTTGAATAATAATAATAACAAAATGAATACAAATGTAACATATTAATATACGAATACTATGCCTGAAGAATACTATATATCGATGCCTCCAATCAGTCTCGAAAGACAAAGGATACCCCCTGTAGTGGCAGCTGCTTGTATAATTGTGCAGCAAGGGTTGCGCAATCCCAACCACACCTCTCCTGAATCGGCACTGAGTCCAGTGGCAAGGAGAAATCCAGGACGACTGGAAACAATGCCGAGATAAGCGGAGAGAGCACATACAGCACCTGGAAGTCCCAAATGGTCACCCATCTGGTACTGGCCAGGCTCATTGTTGCTTAACTTCGGTGATCTGACGGAAACTTGTGTGTCAAACGTGATATTGCCGTATATAACATGATCCATACTTGCCAACACTGCTATAATAACAATAACAATACAACAAGTGGGAAACAAGATAATTAACAAACTAAACACGTGGTCCCCTGTGAGTGCATAGTGAACGAGGCATAAAAAAATGATTAAGTTCAGTATTTGCCCCCTCTAAATTTAGCCCCAAAAGTCCCCAGGGGACGTCAAATCCTGGTGAAAATGAACAAACTGTGCAGTTTTAAGCCTTAAAATATGTAAATTTGAGTTCTGCACCATGCAAAAAAAAAAAAAAAAAAAAAAATGACTAAGTTCAGTATTTGCCCCACCCCATTTAGCTCCAAAAGTCCCCAAGGCCTTAACATATTTAAATTTGAGTTCAGCACCATGTAAAACTGCTAAATAGCCATTCACGGAAAATTTTGGACAAAAATGGTAAAGTAGTACCAAAAAATGGAATGTTTTTATTATATAGAAATTAATCAGTTACAAACAAAATTATATAGAAATTAATCAGTTACAAACAAAATTATATAGAAATTAATTAGTTACAAACAAAATTATATAGAAATTAATTAGTTACAAACAAAATTATATAGAAATTAATTAGTTACATTTTTTCAGAAAGTTTTATAAAAATCCAAGGCATCAATTTTTTTTTAAATAAGCACATAAGTGTCAATTTTCGTCATTTTAACCCGCAGGGACAACGGGAGTTTTCCCGGAAAATCCCTTATTTTACTGTTTTACTCATATCATGTTTAATGTTTGTGTAAAATTTCCAAAAAAAATTCAAGGCGTAGTTATTGAGAAAAGGGCGGACAGACGAACGGACAAGGGTGGATTTACAGGTTTCACCCTCCTTTTGTCGGGGGACCAAATATGAAACAACGTTTAGTAATAAAATAATTAAACGTTTTTAATTAAATGTTAACCAAAAAAGTGCTAATGCACTCACTGATCCGCGCTAATTTTAAATCGTATTTCTAAGTTTAATTAAAGTTTTATGATATGTTTTTTTTTTATCAATTGTAAGGTTACAGTACAGAATAGGTACAAAACACCCTCCCCTCCCCATGTTAAGAATGGCTATAATTATTTTATTGGGGTACTCATATACTTATTGATCCGTGTTGAAATAATAACGTTATTATTTAAAAATAATAACGTTATTATTTCAACACGGATCAATAAGTGCATACCCCAATAAAGTAATTAAACTTGTTAATTAACTCACACAAAATCAAAAATAAACTACAAAAAATAAATAAGCTTGTGTTGTTAAAAAAAAATGTATATATCACATATTGATCCCTTATCAAAAGTATTATTCGAGGAAATATTTCTCCTTTCTCCCTTTTCCGCCAGAGGAACTCCATGAGATGAAGGTGGGACGTCTCAGTCTTAGTCCTCAACAATTTCCAGATATGTTTCTTGGCATGAAACCAAATAACAAAAAGGGATGAATATGTGATATCATTTTGTTTTTTTATTTATTTTCGTAAACTGTTTCGACAGTGCTTCTTTTTTTTTTTTTTTTTTTAATTTTTTAATTTTTTAATTAAATTTCTTTTTTAGTAAATGGAAGTTATCTCCCTTAGATAAACCTCCTCTAAAACAGAAGCGCCCCAAATCCCACCCCATCACTGCCGAGGTCCTTAGATGCCAGAAAGTCTTCTACTCTAATAATTTTTCCTACGACTGCTAGACTTTGAAATTCCCTCCCTGTTTCCTGCTTCTCTGACTGCACTAACATGCAGAAGTTTAAATGTAATGTGAACAAACATCTCGCCCATTTTCTCACACAGTCACCTGTAGCCATGATCCCAAATAGTAACCCCCCTTATGTCTAAGTGACAATATACCTTGTTTGAGGTAAATAAGAGAAAAATAATAATAAAAGGTAATTGTCTAGAATTTAATCTATTAAAAAAAAATACAGAAAAATCTTTATCTTCACGGAACGAACACATCATATTCCAAAAATTACGTAAATTGATCAAGTAGTTTTTTTTTATATACATAGAAAATCATTTAATTTTTTAGATGAAGATTGATAATTTGTACCATTTAGATTTATCGGATAACTATTCTCATCTTGAGTGTTTACAAATTTTCGGTCGATGTAACCTCCGACCTTCTTCAGGTGTATCTTGTCGAACTCGGGAATGTTTCTGTCGAACTCGGAAATTTGGACCGGGGGGTAGCATGCAGGAGGGGCGGGGGATAGGGGTGTCCAAGCACTTGCCCCTTTTACTTCTGTTTTAAAAGTGCCCTTTTCAGAGGAACGTATTTAAGGTCTGTATCCCACCGACACGTTCATTACTATATTTTTGCCGTTCTTTTTTTTTTTTTTTTTTTTTTTTGACTTGAGCATCTGTCCCAATTAAGTTCTCTAAGTAATTCGCAATTGTATTTTTCGGTCGCCCACACTGAGAATTGAACCTTCAACCTTCAGGAGAATATCACTTTTACAATAATTTTTTTTTTTCAAGTACTCTAAACCACTGCACTGCGCCACGGGTCTTTGCGGACAGAAGTAAATGAAGAGTTTCGTTTGAAATTTTGTCCAAATTCCCGGGTTCGACAGAAACATTCCCGAATTCAACAAGGTACATCTGAAGAAGGTCGCAGGTTACATTGACCGAAACATTGTGAAAATGAAATTCAAGATGAAAACATTAGTCCGATGAATCCAAATAATAAAGAAAACCATTTGTTTAGGATTTATAGCGATTTTAATAGTAAATAATACACATTATAAGGTTGATTGAGATCTCGGTAGTTCGAATTGAGTTGTCTCCTTTTATTTAAAACAGCATAGCTGATCAAGACATTAAATTTGATTTTTTGAGTTAAAAAAAATACTTGATCAATTTACATTATTTTTGAAATATAACATTTTCGTTCGATGATGGGTACGTTTTATTTATTTATTTGTCATTATTTTTTATTTTTTTATTTATTTATTTTGTAATTAGGTTAGTGGACAATCACCTAAAAATGAAAATAAAAATAAACCAAAAGGAACGTTCTTTTCGCACGCGTCTCTGTCAGTCATATCAAAGAACAAAGAAATAAGTTTTAAAAAGTAAAAAAAAAAAAAGTGACGTGTTTTGTTTATCGTACCTGTATTTTTGCATAACTCCATGACGAAGTTAGTTGCAATGAAGAAGAGTTCAATTTTTTTTTTATGTTAATTCCTCTTTGTTTTGTTTTGTTTTGTTGTTGTTGTTGTTGTTGTTTTTTCTTTGTTGCTTTTCTTTTTTTTTTTTTTTCTCCGATAATCTTTATTATCCGGGGTGTGTCCAAGATTGGAGGCAATTAATTAAGCCGTGGTTGTAAACAAACACTTCGAAGGGTTTTTGGATCTCTTGGGAAGAACACAAAAAAGGAACTGGCTTCAAAGATATACGGATTCCTCCTAACCTTGAAGAAATCGCGGAGAGAGAGAGAGAGAGAGAGAGAGAGAGAGAGAGAGAGAGAGAGAGAGAGAGAGAGTTTCCCACGTAATTGAAGCGATATAGAGAGAAGAATTACAGAGCGAGCACCGACCGAGCACTTGCATTACGGCCCAAAGAAAGAAAGAAAGAAAGAACAATATCATTCGCTGTACAAAAAATAAACAAAAAAAGCAAAACACCCCACCCCCCGCACTTCCTCCTAACAGTCCTATTTTTATCTCCGGTTGTACACCAAACACCATAACACGAGTTGTGAAAGCCTTTCATTCATCCTCTGCGGCGTTTCTTTCGTCTGTCATTATTTTACGTCGTTTGTATTTCCCTCCGCCATCACCCGGTTCTTTCATACGACAGAGGCACGCGTAAAAAAATAAAAAACCCTAATCCTTTCCTTTTTTTTTTATTGTCAGTTTTAGAAGCACAAATATCTGGTCTTCTGACAAAAGTAGGGTCAATGTATGCAAAATTGGATGCGCATGCGGGGGAACACCATGGCCGCCAGTGAAAACAATAGAGGAGAAGTATTTAGTTTGCTCCAACTGCAAGAACTGTGACAGAAGGGTTGTAAAGTGAGATTGAGACGTCAGCACCCTTGAAGATCTGCAAAAAGTGCCTGGGCAGTCACGTCGACATTCCGCGGTAAGGGCGTCTCAGGCGATTAGCAACAAACTAACCTCCTCAAATGGAGATGGCAAGGCATGGAAAGGTGGACCTTCTACAACTGCACATGACCAGCATTGTACCGTAATCAACAGGGATGAGGTCATTACAGGAATGGTTTACTTTCTGTTGATTTTAGAGTCCGGGGATAAAAATCCCTAAGGGTATCATTTAAAAATCCTTGTCAGCAATAATTTAAAATGTGATATTCGTTCAAAACCTGCATAAATACTTCTAAAAGTTATCATTTTAAAGGTAAATCTTTAGCAGGCATGTTAGCGCATATTGACCTAATGTGATATCTGTTTGTTCTGTTTCAAGAGGTGATACTCCCAGGCATTATCCTAAAGGCTCGCAGAGGATGTGTGAGGCTGTATGCTACGGAGCGGTAGCCGCAAGAATCAAAATTAAAGAGAGGGCATCGAATCGCATTCAAACTATCTCCTTTTCTTATATTTTCAGTACTAGAACTTATACTTGAGTCTTTGAGATGCACAATGAAGGAATTGGCCCCGGGCACCACTTCATTATCATCTTCTTATGATAGCAAGATCTGTAATACATGTTGCATGAGGTAGTCTCTCTCTACTGCCACCCAGAGAGTCCGTTTTCCGGGATGGAGGGTGCATTTTCTTCACATTAAAAACTAACTTTTCCCGGTGGGAATACATGGTACTTGGTGCAGCATTTATTCTGGGCGGGTTCAGTCGGCTTCCTTCGAAGAAGAAAGTTTATAGGGAATATTAAATCCACGATAAACCCGTCTTGCAGCAAAATCACACCCCTACAGTGTTAAGGTCTCTAAATACCGGAAAACCTTCTACTCTAATGGCTTCTTCCCTCGGACTGCTATATTTGGAAATTCCCTTCCCGCTTCCTGCTTCCTTGACTGTACTAACATGCTGAAGTTTAAATGTAATCTGGTTGGTTGGTTGTTTTTGTTTTACGGCATATCAACCCTTTTCAGGTTATTTAATGCCAAATCCCAAGATTTTGAAGAATTTTTTTTTTAATAGAATATATTTGTTGTTTTCAAGTCGGTTTCTATTTAACCCATAGTTAGCACCCTAACAGGTACTACCACTCCAGGTCAGAGTGGACCTGGGAGCAATGGCAATTCAAGGGTGCCCCCCCCCCCCAAAAAAAAGCCCGCAAGCTAGGGCCTCACCACTGGATATTGTGGGAACATGATGAGAATTGTCAGCTAACCGGATGTTAACGCATCCACCATGAGAGACAAAATAAAAAATCGTCGTTTGCACATGCATCGCTTCCGCTCGGAAAAAAAATAAGATAACCAAAAATAATTATCAACCAATGGCAGAGCTCCGCGCCTAAAATAAACACCTCAAATATCACAGTCGCTGGGAGCCAGTTTGCCACTATAAAAACGAGGGATTTGAGGGAACCGAGGAGGAAATGGAAATAGAGATTCGCCCCGCTGCATCAGTGAACGCACGGACGGACTCTCCCATCCGACCTAAAGAGATGAAGAAGAAAAAGAAATAAGGCACCAGTAAACTGAAGCCGACTACGCTCTCATGTTATGGGCCAAACGCCTTCAATTCTAAACAATGCCTAATTCACACAAACCATGGGTGAGGAGGAGAAAGAAGACGAAGACGCCGGGCTGCTAGCGCTGATGAAAGAAGTCGCTCGCTTTCCAGTTACAAGCCAGGACACGCATCACCGACAGCAGGATGACCGGCCTACCCTAACCCTCTCCATCGTCCAAAAGATAAGTTACATTTTACGAACATTCATTCTTTGTCAATTCATACATACCTACAAGCAGTTTACGAACATACCTACAAACATTGTACGAACATTCATCTCCTTTGTTAAATCCCTTTTTTATAAATATCGAGGCCATAATATAGTTTAAGGTCATATCCAGGACCTAAATGTACTGTGGATACTAACACGTAGCCCTCGTGGTCCCAAATAGTAGCTCCTATGCAAATGCTGAGCCGTGTTCGAAGTGACGCCACGGAAGGGAAAAGGGAAAAAGATTATATAAAGAACGTGTGTACAGACAACGGTGACATTCGAGGGGACAGAGGTCAGAGAGAAGGAGCACGATCACGTTTTATTAGGGAAAGTACATGGAAATAAATGTCGTTGTTTCAAAAACAAAACAAAAAAGAGTCAAGTTATTACTTGTCCTATATTCCTTGCGTCGCAGACTGCATACAACGTGTTGGGTTCACGTGTGTAACGTTACAGAGTGAAAAGAAGTTTTAAAAAAAGCGATCCTAAATCGCCTGTATATATATATATATACCAGTTAGAGGAGACGATTATGTTAGGGTTTTGTAATTATTGCATGGAGGAATCGACGTACTCCTACATGCAGTGCCTGGTATTCTCGAATAGTTACCCACTTGATATCAACCTTGCTTAAATTCGGTGGATCTAACGAGAAAGGGTGTGTTAAATACAGAAAATGGCTTGCTTTCTTACTCGGAGAAATGTCGATGATTGTTAAGATAGAGGGTAAAAATTGTGGAGAACGCTCTGTTTTACGGTTGTTTTAAAAATGGAACGGAAATTTAAATTTCGTTCCGTTTTTTTTTTTGTTTTTTGTTTTTTTTGTTATTTTAAATTGGTTTTCGAAATAGACACCCCAATCTCGCCGTGTTAAAAACGACTTTCGGAATAAACACCCCCGCATCGCCCCTTGTTAAGAACGGCTTTCGGATTAGACACCTCCGAACTTGTCAACATACCCGAAAACCTGTAAAAGTTGACATGTCGAACGTGAACGATGAGTTGGACGTTAGACGCATACACAATTAAAAAAAAAAAAAAAAAAGATTACAACGGAACGAAATTTAAATTTCCGTTCCATTTTTAAGACAACCGTAAAACAGAGCGTTCTCCGCGAGTTTTACAAGACGGAGTCAGCAGATCGATTTTTTAAATGTATTGTTTTAAGCAAAATATATATTATGTACTTAATTGTCATGTTGAAAATAGTAACATATCCCAAAATTACGAAAATTCATCGAGTAAAATTGCTATTATATTTTTAGTTAAAGAAAAGTATAATGCTATAAAGATAAAATGTTGATCGTAATTAACAAGTAATCTAAAATAGTCGTCCAAGTTATGTCCCCTATGTATGAACTCTTCATCGTCTACTTTAAAATATCTAAGAAAAATACGATTTTACCCAATTTTCCGTAAAAATTACTTTTGACTAGAAATAACTTTCACTTCGATGAATTTTCGTAAATTTTAGATATATTACTATTTTCGACATGACAATTAAGTGTGTAATATTGTTTTTTTGCTTAAAACAACATATTTAAAAAAAAAAAAATCGATCTGTCCACTATATCTTTACAAGCACCGAAATGTCTTTGTTAGGCGAGTTGGTTAAACACTGATGATTCGCAGCCAATATGAGTTGGAACAAATGTAACGAGGGCATTGCCAAGGCTGCTGCAAAAAAGTGGTCTGTTTTCCCCCCCCACCCTCTCTCTCTCTCTATCGTGTTAGAAAATTACTTACAACAGAGTATGTAGCAGTTACAAAGAACTACTTTCTCTAAGGAATCAATGCGCCTACCCCCTTTTATGAATTCTTCGGTCTATCAGCTAATAGGGCGCGTTGATTTATTTGCTCCATAAAGTCGGTCAGGACCGGACCTTCAGCCTAGCAACACCTCTCCTTTCTCGTCCCCTGTCCACCGGACATTTCAACCTAGCATCGACGGGGTAGAGGACTAGGATATATAAATCCTAATTCCGTTACAAAAGATAATAATGAAACGGATGGAAAGAAGGAAATAAAAACTCAATTGATGGATAAGATAAACGTGTCGTTTATTTACTGTTGAAAGAATGAATGTTTTAGATATAACACGTGTTCATGCCCGCGCGGGTGTAACCATCGTTTGTTGCGGGACTGGTGGTGTAGAAAGAAAAAGGAAATGTGTGTTCATCTCACTATCGTTTGTTCGCGCGTGGGAAGAGAAGTAATGCAGTAGAAATAAGAATGATAGTCCAGCGTGTAGACAAAGACAAAGGATAGAGGGTTGACATCAGTTAGCAGTCAGCTACGCGAAGGTATTCTCAGGGACAAGTTGTATATATAGAGAGAGAAAGGGTGAGAATGTCAATCCAGGTTATGGAGATAGAAGCGTATAAAGTGTACGTACTGTTTGTAAGCTTTTTGTCCCACATAGTAGCAAGTGGCGTGAGGAACGCGCGTGCGCGCGCATGCCGAAAAGGCATGCTGTCGGCCCGTAGACCGCACAGCTCGAAAGCTGGTCCGAAAAGGGCTGGAAACAGCT
>NC_136521.1:55384753-55394753 GCF_053919585.1 Euprymna scolopes | reverse complement strand
ACGTTTATTCATTAATGAATCAGACGAACAGAAACGAACTGCTACTCACAGCTATATATGCCCTAACACGAACAAGGTGAACAAACGCACACACATACACAATGCCACGCTGCCAAACGCTCACACACATATATTACTTACACACGAATATTCACACTGTGAACATATTGACATACACATTTCTAAGCCTTGTGACTATTTACTAAACTTTCTGTACCAAACACATGTTTGCATAAATGACTGAAAATAACTTTATATTCTTATTAGCAGGGAGACCTGACGTTACCCGTGATTGAATGATGATCAACGAATGTTTCACACTCCTATATTTTTATTGTTATTGAAATCGATGAAATCAGTCATTTTTCAATCATCGATTGATTGCCTGCTCTAGTTGGGGAGCCATCTGAAACTGTTCGCCCGCCCATTGTTACCCATGAAGACCACGAACATCACTGATGATGCTACGACTTGTGGATGAAATTTGTTGTCGCAAAAGTTGTGCAACTTCCGATCACATTTCTCCTGAGTCGGCACTGTTTTATGCCAGTGGCATGTAGAAATTCAGGTCGACTAGAAACAATGCTGAGATAACCAAGGGAAGCAAATCGCAAAAGAAAAGGACTCGGTGACTCACATACCAGCATCTTTCATCTCTCACATACATGCTTACAGACTAACGACTCAGGCGAACGGAAACGAATTACTACTCATAGCTATACACGCACTAACAAGAACAAAGTAAACCAACGCACGCACATACACAATGCCACGCTGCCAAACACTCACATATGTATATTATTTACACACGCATATTCACACTATGAACATATTGACATACACATTTTAAACTTTGTGACTATTTGCTGAACTTTCCTTGTGGACATTTACTAACATAAAAATAACTTTTATATTCTTATCTCGGCACTTCAGAAGTATACGGACGACGGCCATGTTTTTTTTTAGTACGTTTCATTAAACTGTCGCCAGATGGCGCTTCTCGGTCAAATAACAGGGGATTATAACTCGTACTTTTGGGGGAATTCTTCGGAAACTATCTTAAAATAGATGTAAATTCCCTAAATATGCGCGATATTGCTTTGTTGACGTCGGACACCCGAGAAACAATTGGCATTTTGCGAGTTAATAGATTGTTGTGGGTCACGAAGCTAGGAACATAGTGTAGTATTGTAAACCAGTAGCAGTAGCAGTGACGGATTTCGCTGGAGATGTTCCTTTAATTCAAAAAAGGTTCTATTTAAATTAAATTGTTGTTGACCCTTCAATGATGCTTTACTTCGAAAAAGTTTTATTAATTGGTTCGAAAATAAATAAATAAATAAAAATAAATAAATAAATAAATAAATAAAATAAAAAAAAAATAAAAAAAAATAAATAAATAAATAAAATAAAAAATGAAAAATAAATAAATAAAAATAAATAAATAAAGTAAAAAGAAAGCAATTTTACTTCATAAAAATCCAATGTTGCTCTAATTATTAAATTTATGGTCATTCTGCAAACTTACAAAAATAAATGTTTTTACATCTTTCATCTTTATACAATGTTTTGGTTTTCAAATATTTTTGTGATCGGAAAAAAAAAACAACTTGTTTGTTACTTATTTACTGTGGTATTTGCCGCCGTCCGCATACTGCAGAAGTGCCCTTATCTCTTGTATAAAAATGTTATGTTACAAAATTTCGTATTTCTCAATTTTTGAATTTACAAAACAGTTTATGTTTTAAATAGCACTGATTACACTTTATTCTCGCAATGTTTCATTTATTTCCATTTTATGTGCCTATGCAGTTCACCAAAGATATAAAAAAAAAACGAAGATAAATAAAAAAAAAAATCTATATGATATACGTGCCCGTAATGGAATTAGGTTCTCAGAAAAAAAAATCGCTTACTTTGATCAAGTATTTTTTTTTTTTTTTTTTACAGAGAAAAATCAAATTTTAGTGTGACTCATCGCGACGCAGCCATCATTGCAATTTCAACAAGGAAGAAAGGGGCGCCAGTGGAGATAATCACATCTAATTCCTGAAGTTTGCCAAAATTTGACGAAGTTATTTTGACTGTTTTGAATAATTTTACGGGTTTGTATTACTGTACACATAGATTCAAAAAAGTTGTCAAAAAACAAATATATAACAAATAAATGTTATCAAAGGCAAGATAAGTTACTTTTGTACCAAACTGGATATGTTTTTCGTGTTTTTATTCAATGTAACATGTTTATTCAGCTCGAAAACCATACAGTGTTTACCGATGTATTGGAAAATTCAAGATGGTGTCTGACTCCCTCTCAAGATGGTGTCTGACTCAAACTCGGTAAGTTTGGGAAAAGGTGTTATAAATCTCGGTGAGTTTGGGAAAAGGTGTTATAAATAAAAAACTGGATAAAATACTGTTAAAACCTCGCTCAATATATGTTACCGTGACATAAGTTGACATATATTCGGCGGGTTTTTAATAGTATTTTTTCTGGTTTAATATTTATAACACCTTTTCCCATACTTACCGTGTTAAAGAGGGAGTGAGGCGCCATCTTGAATTTTCCAATACATCGGTAAACACTGTATGTTTTTCGAGCTGAATAAACATGTTACATTGAATAAAAACACGAAAAATATATCCAGTTTGGTAGAAAAGTAACTTATCTTGCCTTTGATAACATTTATTTGTTATATATTTGTTTTTTGACAACTTTTTCGAATCTATGTGTACAGTAATACAAACCCAATTTTATGGATTCCTTTTTTCTTTCTGTTTTTTTTTTATTTTCTTTCAAAAAATTGTTTCAAAATGTACTAATAAAATCATTAGAACTGCATGTGCGTTTTGACAAACTTCAAGAATTAGACAGAATTATCTCCCCTATTCGTAACTGAAACTGCCAAGATGGCTGCATCGCCACAGTTCCGTCAAAGTTAATACTGCGGTTTGATTGGTCCTTGTGTGAATAAACCACCTCGCAGGGGCTGTCCTCCGACAAATATAAATGTCAGTTTATGGCTGCTACAAAAATGGTTTAAGTAAAAATTTAAAAAAATTAAAGAAGATATTTGGCAGCAAACCAAGCAAGAGCGGGTGAGAAATGTACTGCTGTGTATTCCACGGCGCGGGCGCACGAGTATAGGACGACCTAGATCAACGAACATCTAGCAACTTGCACATGATGCCAACTGTGATCCTGAAAATCTGAGACAGCTGATGGAAGACAGGAAAATCGGAAGAGAGAGAGAGAGAGAGAGAGAGAGAGAGAGTGAGAGAGAGAGTTACATTGGTCCGGGCAAAGAGCTCAACCAGGTAGGCAGTCATTACCGATATCCATTTCACTTTAAATAATAAAGGTGACTAAAATAGAAAGTAATCCAACCATTTTATAATGCCTCATTTAAAAAAATTTTTTTTTTTAACTTTGCATTTTGAGCCGCAAGTAGAAACAGAGGCCGGATCGTTTTTTTTTTTGTTTTTTTTTTTGTTGTTTTTTTTCTTCTTATAATTTTAAAACGGTGGTTTTCCACCCGATTTGAATATGACGTTTGCCTTCTGCATCTCATATATGAACACGGACGTGACTCTGCAGTCCCAGTCTAGAGGCACATAGTCTTGAACAGTGGGGACACACCGGAAGTCAGTTGTTGCGATCACTGATGAGGCTGCTATACAATGTTTTTCTCTCAGAAATTAGCAGCAGCTTTTGTGGACTGAGTTTCACCACTTTGGTCTGTCCATGGCATATCCCTCCAGGTCTTTTGGTTTGATGTGGCACCACTGGAGATTGGCTTTGACCGCGTCCTTATACCGCAGTTTCGGTCGATCTGGGTTTCTTTTGCCGGTCTGGAGCTCCCCATATATCAAGCGTCTTGGCATCTGACACTCCTCCATTCCAATTATATATCCAATCCATCGAACTTAGGCTTTGATGATGGTGTCCTCTACTCTTTTTAAAACTGTATATTTTGTCAATTAACATGTCTAGGATCCTCAGTCTTTTGGCTAATAACAAAGAGAATATGACGTTTCGGCGTGGCCTATACAGCGTCAGCGTCACCGTTTCAGCTTGACCGATTCGGCTCAGCCTATTCGACAGTATGACAATTCAGTGTCAACTACGCCAGTCACATTTTTATAAAGATTTTACAACTTAAAAAAAAGGAAAGGAAAACCATATGAAAATATATCACGTTTTTAAGAAAAAAGAGTTTTCGAAAAAAACTTTTTTTGCTAATTATTTTCTAATTAATTTTTTAATGATTAAAAACTCAAATAGCATTTAATTTTTTTTTTTCAATTAAGAGAAACAATATGAAAATGTAATCTCGTTGTTGAAAACCGAGTGTTGTTGTCTGTTTTTTTTTTAGTTGTGTTTTAGATAAACACGATTATTTTTAATTTCTTTCCGTTTTTTTTAATCAAATTAACTTTTTTTTTTAATAATTTGTTTTTTTTTTTCAATTTTATTCAAAGAAAAAAGTCTCTTCGTTTGAATAAATTAAGAACCCCCCCCCCAAAAAAAAAACATTGACTATAACGACGAAGCGCTAATTTGACGCCAAATCGTCCCTCCCATCGAAATGGCAACGCTGAATGAATCGGCCATGCCGAAACGGCGACGCTAAATCGGCCACACCGAAACGTACCAAACCCAAGAACAAAGCATAGTATCTGTTTTGATGCTACACTTAATTTATTCTGTTTTCGGTCAGTGAAGAAGAAATCTTTTTTAAGAGCTGGATTTTCCCTACGTCAAAAACCGACCATTGTCCCTGGTGGGGAGGCAAGTAAACAAAATCACGTTTAGAGTCTTTGATCTAATACGCGATGCTTTCAATAAGGTTTCAGACATTTTTTTTTTTGTTCAGGTATACAGAATTGTTGGAGACTATTGAAAATTCAGTATGTTATTGCTATATATCTTATGAGATGACTGACCATTTTTATGATTTTAGTTTAAATGAACAGCTACAGCAGGAATTGGAATACACCCTACTAAAGCCTGATTGTCACAGCTGGCGAATTTTCCAAAATGCATTTTGGACGTGAGGACACTTTAGAAGAAGGATATGCAATAAAATTCTGTTTTAAAATTGAAACAATGTCACGGAAACGTATGGAATGTTTCCGACTGCTTTTGGACCATCTTGCATGAATCGAGCACCGAAACGTACCAAACCCAAGAACAAAGCATAGTATCTGTTTTGATGCTACACTTAATTTATTCTGTTTTCAGTCAGTGGAGAAGAAATCCTTCTAGACTAAGGAAATTTTACTTTTTCTGTTCCAATCTAAAGTGCACTATTTTTTTAAGAGCTGGATTTTCCCTACGTCAAAAACCGACCATATATCTATATATATGTTTTTGAGTGGCATAAGAGATTCAAGGAAGGCAGGGAGTCTGTGAGGGATGATAAGAGATGTAGGAGGAGTAATGAAGTCAGAACACCAGAGTTGATTGGCCAAATAAAGAATTTCATAGATAAGGACCGTCGTGTGTCTATAGAGGCAATAAGTGCATAGTTTGATGTCAGTGTGGGAACTGTACACACTATTATTCGTGAAGAAACTGAAGATGCGGAAGATTTGCGCGAATGCACCAGTCCACAACTACAATCTTGTCACTGACCATTTGACCGAGATGAGAATTCAGGCAGTTCCTCACTCTCTCTATAGTCTAGACATTGCTCCCTGTGATGTTTGGTTATTCGTTAAGCTCAAGAAAAACCTTAAAGGCTGTCGTTATGAGATTAAAAAAAAAAAAAAAAAAAAAAAGCTATCGTCATACTAAAATGGTCACGACCAAAGCTAGTGACCACGCCACAGTTCCGCCAAAGTTAATGCTGGAGTTTGATTGGTCCTTGTGTGAATAAACTTTGGAATTTCTTTCCTGCTTCCTTGACTGTACTAACCTTTAGAAGTTTAAATGTAATGTGAACAAACATCTCGCTGTTCAACATAGTGCTATGTAGACATAATACCAAATAGTAGCCCCTTACGTCCAAGTAGTAATATGCCTCGTTTGGCGTGAAGAAAATAAATAAATAACATTTTTTATGCTTATTAAGGTAGAGTTGACCGATCGATTATTTTTAAATATGTGGTTTTAAGCAAAAAAAAACAAAACAAAAAAAAACAAACAAACAAAAACAAACAAACAAACAAAAATACTACTTACTTTTCATGTCAAAAATTGTAATATATCCAAAAATTACAGAAATTCATCGATTAGAACAAAGCTTTTGTGTTTTACTAAAAGTAAAAAAAAAAGTCTATCGCTATAGTCTGAAAGAATACATCAGCCATTAAAGTGACGAAAGGGGAGATAAGTATGTCCCCTGTATTCGGAATTTTTAAGGTGTTCGTGTTCACATCTAGCGAAAATGCACCCCCCCCCCCAAATTTTCGTAAAAATATCCGATTAGTTTTCGTACTTTTTGGCTATATTACTATTTTCGACATGACAATTAAGTATTGCTGTTTTTGCTTAAAACCACATATAAAAAAAAAAATGTTTTCGGCGCTTCTACACTATTGGGACGAGATTTTGTAGTCGATAAATGGAGTTTTTAGATTTAAAAAAAAACAACGGTTTCAACTGGTTTTTTTTTGGGGGGGGGGCAATTCTAATAAATTACAATGGTAACTTCCAAATTATTCAGTCGAAATTACCTGAATATTACTGAATTATTAAAAAAAAAAAAACAACTTTAATCGAGTTAGCAGGTGAAAAATTTCGGCCATCTTGTTTAAATCAAAATGGAAAATGACCTCCCTTTGAACTCGCCTGTGTCTTACGATCGTTTTCATCAAATTCTATTTTTTATTTTCTTTAATAAATAATTTTTCTACCTTACCGATTTTCGTAATTTTTTTATATAATCATCTTAAAAGTACGAGGACTACGTCCCAATAGTGTAGAAGCGCCTGTTTTTTTTTTTTTTGCGTTTCTTTTAATTTTGTTTTATTTTCGTTTTTAATCGTTTTATTTTAATCTTTTTAAAGCGTTATTTTTCTACTAAATTGCATTACTTAATGTTTTGCATTTCTCGAAAGTTTAACAATAAAAATGTTTAGAGAGTGGCGTGGCGTGGCGGTGTTGATCTGCTGTAAACGTGACATTCGAAACAATAACATTCGCCTAAAATTTATTTTATAAATAAAATTTTAAGTAGATTATCGAATTTAGGTGATCTTAAATAATTAATCTCTCTCTCTCTCTCTCTCTCTCTCTCTCTCTCTCTCTCTCTCTCACACACACACTCTTTCTCTCTCTCTCTCTCTCTCTCTCTCTCTCTCTCTCTGTCTCTGTCTCCCAATGTGTATATCTAAATACGTCTTATTGAATACGACTCTTAGTCTTTCTCTTTTTCACTATGTGTTAGCATCCCTATTATCGCTCTGTCTATGCCCTCTCTCTCTCTCCCTCTCTCTCTCTCTCTCTCTCTCTCTCTATCTATCTATCTCTCAGTATATCTGCCTGTCTGTCTGTCTAAATCATGCCCTCTCCCCCCCTCTCTCTCTCACACACACACACACACACACACACACACACACACACACACACACACTATGTGTGTATCCGCGCCTTCTCTTTCGTTGACGTTCCCTTCCCTTTCTATTTGTCCCTCTCCTTTTCTCTCTTTCTCTTTCTCTTTTGTTCTCTCCCTCTTTGTCCGTCCCCTTCTCTCTTTCAGCATGTCTTTCTGCCTGTTCCTGACTCGTGCTCTCTCTCTCTCTCTCTCTCTCTCTCTCTCTTTCTTTCTTTCTCAATCGTAGCATGGATCCAATAATACAAACCACGTGGCGAGGAAACATATTTTATCGGAATCGGGCATCAAACAACAAAGCGTTAAACAGTTTTTAAAAACTTCTGATTATTAACTATCGATTATGCCTTAAAAATTCAGATACGAATTTTTTTTTTTTAGTTTCTTACAATCAATTTACTTAATAAAATCCCCGTTCAAATCCGGAATAGAGGCCGCATTTTGTTGTACGTTACAAAGCGAGGAAATCGCACATAAACAATGTTGTGTTCATTATTGTTTATTTCCGGCAGCTTTATGGACCAGTTCATTGCGGTGGGTTCATTTCGCTTTGAAGAAATTCAAAATATATAAACAATAAGTTTTTACTTACCTTCTTTTTTTTTTTTCCTTCTAACAACTTAGCGCCTTTCTCGCTGTAAATAATATCCTGTTTGTAGTTCAGGTCTAATGAGAAAACAGGCCTCGTTCTCCTGGTGTTGCTGAGTTGCTCTCTCTGTCTCTTTCTCTGTCTCTCAGTCTCTCTTTCACACACACACACACACACACACACACACACACACACACTCTCTCTCTCTCTCTCTCTCTCTCTCTATCTATCTATCTAGAACACACTCTATATTTCTATCTCTTTCCCTCTCTCTCTCACACACACATATGCTTTGTCTCTCTCTCTCTCACACACACTCTTTCTCTCTCTCACGCATATACCCTCTCTCTTTCACACGCACACACACACACACACACACATACTCTCTCCTACTCACATAGAGCCATCTACCTACCCTCTTTCTCTCTCTCTCTCTCTCTGTCTCTCTCTCTCTCTCTCTCACGCACTTTCTCTCTCTCACGCACTCTATTTGTCTTTCTCTTTCTCTTTCACACGCACACACGTTTTGTCTTGGTCTCGCGCACGCACTCTTTCTCTCTCTCTCTCTCTCTCTCTCTCGCGCGCGCTCTCTTTCCTGTCTCTTATCTTTTAATTATTTATTTCGCTAGTTGTTTTTTAAGTGTTTCTCCGAATTATTTTTATACTTAAAACAAAGTCTGAAAAAAAGAAAAAAAAATGCATAAAAAATCGAGCGGCCTTTGACCGATTAAATCCCGCCTTGTAAAAATAAAACAACTTTTTTTTTTACTGCATCTTTTTTTAAAGTTTTGTAATATTTAGAGGTCATGGTCACAAAATCTATATATCTATAAAAGTGAACGTGCCTTGCCTGTGTGTCTGTCTGTGTGTCTGTCTGTGTACATTTCCCTACGCAGTAACTCTGTCAATTTTTAGTCTACAGACTCGAAATTTGATATACAGGGTACTGAGTTTTGGGGAAATCTATGTGATCGGTTTTCGGCCAGAAATTTGGCTGTTAAGAGGTCAAAGTTCAACGATTTGACCTTTAAGAACTCTACCAAACTCCTCCGGTCTAAACACTTAAAATTTTAGATATAGGTTCCTTGGACATTGATCTAACTTAATAACTTGATTTGAGCCCAAAACAATAAATGTTAAGGGGTTATAATAGGGATCAAAGTTTAAAAAAATTGACCGTTTTTTTGTTGTTTTTTTTTGTTTTGTTTTTGCTCAGCATACACCCCCAAATACCCGGGCAACACCGGGCACTCGTGCTAGTAAATAAATAAATTATTGAAAAAACGTAACAAAAATTTTTCATGGGCAGTAAAAATGATTTGGTATTTTTTACGACCTGCCCCAGTGCCCCATCGTATTATAAACACTCCCAATCACCCCATGTTAAGAATGGCTTTTGGAATAACCCCCCCCCCCCCAACCTCCACATGTTTACAAAGACTTTTGATGTTGGAGGTGTTTATTTCGAAAGCCGTTCCTAACATGGTTAGGCTGGGATGTTTATAATACGCTGGGGCACATCGTAAAAATTTACCAATGATTTCATGTTTTTGTTTTGGTTAAATATTACTAAACGAGGAATCGTTTTCCTTTAAAATCTATTTAGCATCATTAGGTACCTCCAATGTGCACCAACAATTTTAAACCCCCTATATATGTAATACGATGTAACTGTAATTTAATTTGATTTTATCATCATAACTTTTATACCATTTAAAAGAAGAAGCTTCAAATAAACTAGTAGTATTTTTTAAAAAGTTTTTTACAGCGTACGAAAATTATGAAAATGCCAGAGAGACTAAAAGTGTGTTTGCATTATCGACGCTTTAAAAACAACGCAGTGAGCGTTTTG
>NC_136521.1:55242253-55377253 GCF_053919585.1 Euprymna scolopes | reverse complement strand
ATATATGTATATATATATATATATATATATATATATATATATATATATATATATATATATATATATATATATATATATATATATATACAGGGTGTCCCAGAAGTCGCGCACCATGGAGATTTATATAAAAACAAATATGAATATCAATGAATATCAATTTTATTAATCAAAATCACAATAGATGCTCAAATTGTTCACCTTCAGCCTGAATACATGCATCGATTCTCTTTATAAAACTATCTTTTACTCTAATGAAGGTTTCACTAGTAATTTTTTGACATTCAATTATTATCGCATCTTTCAAATCATCAAGAGTGCGTGGACGATTCTGGTAAACTACAGATTTAAGATGTCCCCAAAGGAAATAGTCGCCCATATCGAATAGAATCTGAAACAAAAAAAATATAAATATAAATATATGGTGCGCGACTTCTGGGACATCTATATATTTACTGAACCGTAAATTTAAAAATAAATAAATAAATAAAATAAAATAAATAAAATGAAATTAACGGTTCGGTAAATATGCATATATATATATGTATATAAGTGACGTTTTAATTTGTATATATAAATATAATAATGGAACTTTCCTTTTTTTAATTGGAAGATGAGAATAATAGTCCGCAATAACTAAATTTATATATATATATATATATATATATATATATATATATATATATATATATATATATATTGTTTTTTGTTATTACAACCTCATGCGGATTAAATTAATTAGTTACAATTTTTTTCAATAGACAGGATAAAAATTGTCGGTCCATATCGTCAAATTATTCAAGTTAAAATAAAAAGGAAAGATATCGTCTTTAGTGATTATATATGGATATTAAAAACCACTTTCTTAGAAACTTCACACCCTACTGAAGTTCATATTATAGAACCTCCTCAACCTAATAACTGAACACTCTCAACACTATTAACACTCTTGACATTCTTAACACTCTCAACACTCGTAACACTCTCAACACTCTTAATACTTGTAACACTCTTAACATTCTCAACACTGTTAACACTTTCAACACTGTTAACACTCTCAACACAATCAACACTCTTAACACTCTCAACACTCTTAACACTCAACACTCTCAACACTCTCAACACTCTAAAAAATCTCCACATTCTTAACACTCTTAACACTCTCAACATTCTTAACACTCTCAACATTCTTAACACTCTTAACACTCTCAGCTCTCTTAACGCTCAACACTCTTAACACTCCCAACATCCTTAACACTCTAAACACTCTGAACATTATCAACACTCTTAACACTCTCAACATTTTTAACACTCTCAACACTTTCAGCTCTCTTAACTCTCAACATCCTTAACACTCTCAACACTCTCTACATTCTCAACACTCTCAACATCCTTAAGACTCTTAACACTCTCAACATTCCCAACACTCTTTACACTCTCAACACTCTCAGCTCTCTTAACTCTCAACACTCTTAACACTGTCAAAATTCTTAACACTCTTAACACTCTCAACATTTTCAACACTCTCAACATTTTCAACACTCTCAACACTCTCAACATTTTAAACACTCTCAACACTCTCAACACTTCAACATTCTTTACACTCTTAACACTCTTAACACTCTCAACATCCTTAACACTCTTAACACTCTTAACACTCTCAACACTCTCAACACTCTCAACATTCTTAACACTTCAACATTCTTAACACTCTTAACACTCTTAACACCCTCAACATCCTTAACACTCTCAACACTTTTAACACTCTCAACACTCTCAGCACTCTTAACGCTCAAAACTCTCAAAACTCTCAGCACTCTTAACTCTCAACACTCGCAACACTCTCAACATCCTTTACACTCTTAACACTCTCAACACTCTCTTAGCAGTCTTAACTCTCAACACTCTCAACACGCTCAACACGCTCAGCACTCTTAACTCTCTCAACACTCTCTTAGCCGTCTTAACTCTCAACACTCTCAACACTCTCAACACGCTCATCCCTCTTAACTCTCAACACTCTTAACACTCTCAACATCCTTAACACTCTCAACACTTTCAACATTCTCAACACTCTTAATACTCTCAACACTCTCAGCCCTCTTAACTCTCAACAGTCTTAACACTGTCAAAATTCGTAATACTCTTAACACTCTCAACATTCTCAACACTCTCAACACTCTTAACACTGTCAAAATTCGTAACACTCTTAACACTCTTAACATTCTCAACACTCTCAACACTCTTAACACTCTCAACACTCGTAACACTCTCAACATTTTCAACACTCTCAACACTCTCAACACTCTCAACAATTCAACATTCTTAACACTCTTAATACTCTCAACATCCTTAACACTCTTAACACTCTTAACGCTCTTAACACTCTCAATATTCTTAAAACTCTTAACTCTCTCAACACTGTCAACACTCTCAACAGTCTCAACAGTCTCAACATCCTTAACACTCTCAACACTCTTTAAACTCTCAACACTCTACAACACTTCAACATTATTTACAACCTTAACACTCTAAACATTCTTAACACTCTTAACACTCTTAACACTCTCAACACTCTCAACATTCTTTACACTTACACATTCTTAACACTCTTAACACTCTTAAAACTCTCAACATCCTTAACACTCTCAACACTCTTAATACTCTCAACACTCTCAGCACTCTTAACGCTCAACACTCTCAACACTCTCAGAACTTTTAACTCTCAACACTCTCAACACTCTCAACATCCTTAACACTCTTGACACTCTAAACACTCTCAGCAGTCTTAACTCTCAACACTCTTAAGACTCTCAGCACTCTTAACTCTCAGCACTCTCAACATCCTTAAGACTCTTAACACTCTCAACATTCTCAACACACTTAACATTCTTAACATTCTTTACACTCTCAACACTCTCATCACTCTTAACTCTCAACGCTCTCAACATCCTTAACATCCTTAACACTCTTAACACTCTTAACACTCTCAACATTCTCAACACTCTCAACATCCTTAACACTCTTAACACTCTCTGCACTCTCAACACACGCAAAATCGCAATACTCTCAACACTTCAACATTCTTAACACTCTTAACACTCAACATCCTTTACACTCTTAACACTCTCAACGCTCTCAACATTCTTTACACTCTTAACATCCTTAACACTCTCAACACTCTTAACACTCTCAACACTCTAAGCACTCTTTACTCTCAACACTCTAAACACTTCAACACTCTTAACACACTTAACACTCTTAAAACTCTCAACATTCTTAACACTCTTAACAATCTTAACACTCTCAACACTTTCAACACTCTCCAAACTTCAACACTCTTTACACTCTTAACATTCTTAACACTCTCAACATCCTTAACACTCTTAACACTCTTTACACTCTCAACATCCTTTACACTCTCAACACTCTCAACACTCTTAACACTCTCAACATCCTTAACACTCTTAACACTCTCAACATTCTCAACACTGTTAACACTCTCAACATCCTTAACACTCTTAACACTCTCAACACTCTCAGCACTCTAAACTCTCAACACTCTCAACATCCTTAACACTCTTAACACTCTTAACACTCTCAACATTCTTAACACTCTTAACATTCTTAATACTCTTAACACTCTCAACACTCTCAGCACTCTTAACTCTCAACACTCTCAACATCCTTTACACTCTTAACATTCTTAACACTTTCAACATTCTTAACACTCTTAACACTCTCAGCACTCTCAACATACTCAACACTCTTTTTTAATTTCCCTTTCTTCCCTAAACTCGACTTCAATTCTAAAATCTACCCAACAGAATCTGTAACTGATTTCCTACCCCAAGAGATTTTATATAAGGTATATATATCTGTTTACTCATTTAAACTGGACGCATATCAGCTCTTCCTGCGTCCTCCCACCCACCACCAGCCGGTTAAAAAGTGTTTAAGGGGTCAAAAAGGGTTAAAATTTTAAAAAATCGATATAAATTCTGTACATTCATCTTAATTTACTTTTAATTTGTAATCAGTTAAATTGCGCGTCACGTTGGTACAGTGATGACGTCACTAGCTGTGAATGCTACAGTTTTGCTTCCGGGTTCGATTTTAGCGATTGGTACCCAAATACTTCTTTTTACTTTTGAAATCATGACTCTATAAAAATATATCCGAAATTTGAACAAATTAAACGCTTTGATCGTAAAATAGGGAAGAAAGGGAAATTAAAAAATAAAAATAAATAAAATAATACAAAATAAAAATTAAAAATAAATTTAGAAATAAATGAAATAAGAATAAATGGTTTGTTAGGAAAAATATTAATAAAGTAGGCGCTATAAAACTGTGTTAAGTTTGCCTTGAATTAAGGGGCTGTGAAAATGATTGGGAATAGAGGTGTTAGATTACAGAGCAGTGTTAAAATAGATTAGGGGATGACTATTGAAGGGTGTGAAATTTCTAGGAAAGTGGGATTTTGCAGTAGTTTCGAACATTTACAGTTTTAACCACATAGGTTTAGTAATTTTCATTTTTAATTGTTTGGAATTATTAGTGGAGAATATTAACCATAGAATTCGCTTGCTTTGCCTAATTTGCATGACGTCATTTTTCAGTTAGCAGGCCTTGTCTCTCAGTGGTGTAGCTGAATATCCCATCCCATAAACTGACTTCGTGTCTTACCCTGCTGATGTAGGGAACGATTAAATAACCTTGGTTTAACAATAGACATGTATCGCGTGCGTGACGTCGGTATGAACGTGTTAATGTCACAAATCGATCGTTTTAGGTTCGGCAAAGAATCAAATTCCTATTGTGATATTGATCCTTCATACATTTCTTTCGCCAAAAAGCGAAACACAAGCTTTATTTACAAGCGATTATTGGATATGGTCTGATTGTCACTTTAAGGGTGTAATCAAGGGCTACAATGGGAATACACGCACACACGCGCACGCGCGTATATATGTCAGCCCCTTTAAGAAATTCGTTTCTTATCGTTGACCGCTTTCAGTTGAATTAAGTCGGTCAATTTAGCCCTTATGCGCGGATCATCATATAATGATTAGATCACTGACTGACGTAAACAAACATTTAAAATAAAATGTTTAAATTTCAAGCTTTATTTACAAGCGATTATTGGATATGGTCTGATTGTCACTTTAAGGGTGTAATCAAGGGCTACAATGGTAATATACACATACACACACATACACACACATACACACACATATCAAATTTAGTAATTTAAATTTTATGAGTTGAGACGGTTAAATTTCAAATCTAGAATTTTTATTATATGCAAACCAAAGAATACATTTTAATAAGTATATTTCCTTAACCCATGAGTTTTCGATGTTTATTCATCTCCTTAGAGGAAAAATATTAGCAAACATTATAAATGGTTTGTACCTAATTTGCTAAAGGTAATAAACAGAAATGTTTTTAAAGTTTTTAAATCATAGTATAAGGGAAATTAGATATTGGTGCAGAATGAAAAGGATATTAGACTTCAGATCCAAATTGTGTGGTAAATCCTGAAATGAGAGTTTTTGGTAGCAAGGAGTTAAAAAGATCCAATGCGGATTGTAATTCTTCCAAGACACAAAGTAACAATCCGAAGTAGACATGATTCTTTGGTTTGTCATTTGGTTGGGTGAGATATCCTGCAAAAACTTTGGATAATATCAATCCGGTGATTTTTTAACACTCGTAACACTCTTAACACTCTTAACACTCGTAACACTCTTAACACTCGTAACACTCTTAACACCCTTAACACTCTCAACACTCTTAACACTCGTAACACTCTCAACACTCTTAACACTCGTAACACTCTTAACACTCTTAACACTCTCAACACTCTTAACACTCTTAACACTCTCAACACTCTCAACACTCTTAACACTCTTAACACTCTTAACACTCTCAACACTCTTAACACTCTTAACACTCTTAACACTCTCAACACTCTCAACACTCTTAACACTCTCAACACTCTTAACACTCTCAACACTCTTAACACTCTTAACACTCTCAACACTCTTAACACTCTTAACACTCTTAACACTCTCAACACTCTTAACACTCTCAACACTCTCAACACTCTCAACAATCCGGTGAAGATGTTTTTTTAATTTTGATAAAGATATATTTTTATTGTTTTTTAATATATGTTTCATAATCGAATCGAAGTGTAAAATCAATTTCTCAACACTCTTAACACTCGTAACACCCTTAACACTCGTAACACTCTCAACACTCTTAACACTCTTAAAACTCGTAATACTCTCAACACTCCCAATACTCTTAACACTCTTAACACTCGTAACACTCTTAACACTCTCAGCACTCTCAACAATCTCAAAAATCAATTTGTAAATTGACCCACAATTATTTGGAGATAAACAAAACAAAATGAAATAAAATAAAAGATAAGAATAGCAAAATAATCATTAAAAAATTAGATGCAGCTTCAGTGACTAAAATTATATTTATGAATCAGGTTTATAAATCAGCACAAGTGAAAATGATTTAAACTTATTACGACTAAACAGTATCAAATTAAATCCTTATTCTAAAATTTCGATGTTAAGGGAAGAGATGGATGTGGGGGAATAAAATCTGAAGGGAGGAAGAAAAAGAAGAAAAGAAAAAGAAAAAAGAAAGAGGGGAAAAAAAAAGAGAGAGATAGCAACAAAGGGAGAAAGAAAAAGGGGGGAAAAGATAAAAAAGAAATGTAGCAACGAAACTTATGAAAGGTCCAGACAGATTTTGACAGGATTGAGACAGCGGTAGGGAAAGATGATAAAAAATCAAGTAATGTTAGAAAGAAAAAAAGGGGAAATAAAAGTCCTCATATACACATCCATATATGTCTTTTCCATTATATTTCGAGATAAAGGTAAGACTTCTACTGTTTTATTTCACTTGAATAATGATTGAACAAAAACCTTTGTGACCTCTGACCCCGTCGAGGTCGCAATAGTTGTGATCGTCTTTCCTCCGAGAGTTCTTTATAGGATTCTTCCGCACCACATGCCTCGTTTATCGGGTTGATATGCCGGTTTCCACTGAAAATAATTAGCTCCTCATGCAAGCCAAAAGAAGACAAACACAGATGTTTTTAATTTCCTCAAATTAATTCACGAAATTTACAGAGTGTGTTACATATGTACAATTGTTCAGTTCGATCGCATTACACAAAAACAAACAAACAAAAAAAAACAGCGGCGGTCGAGGGGGGGGGCGTCTCCTTGAGTAGTGTCTACTTCTCTCGAGATTCGGCTCCAATCTGAGATTTATGGCGCGGGCATTTGCTTCTATTTCGAGGGAAGGGTTGGTTGGGGTAAGCCGCTAAACCAATCATCGATCAGCACGTCATTCCGGGGAAGTCCCGATATGTATATTTGTACTAATACTTTTTTTTTTTTTTTTTTTACATTTTTAAAGTTTAATATGACCTTTTCTTTTTTTTACAAAAATCTGTCGACATTAATATTTTTCTCATTTTTTTAGAAGTTTTGTTATTTTGCGATATTAAAATCAAATTTCTCAGGTTTTATGGAGTGTAAAATACATAATGCTTATATGCGATTTAAACTTTGATCTTTCTTCTTCAATACAGAGTAAACATTACAGTGAATTAATTTCGTTTGACTAGTTTTTACTTGTATCTTTTTTTTTTCTTACTTGTTGTTTCATCAAATACTTCTGCATGCAAAATCCGATCCTGCATTTGGCTAATTCCTACCCTCTGATGAGAAGGAGAGTATTTCTTCGAAACTCCGCAGATTAAGGACTATCCATTTATCTAGTGTTTCCTTTTCAGATTAAATATGTTTTTAACTCATTTCAAAGTGTTTTTTAACATATTTTATTAACTGTTTGCTCATATATATATATATATATATATATATATATATATATATATATATATATATATATATATATATAGAGAGAGAGAGAGAGAGAGAGAGAGAGAGATTCGTTTTGAGATGAGTAAATTTGTATTATTTATCCATTTACTTATGTACATACTATTTTTGATACTATCCGGATAGAGACCTTGAATCTCTACGGTTCCAGGTAAGCATTGTCTGAAGATAGCGGTTTCAATCCTACCTAAAGGCGGCCAATGGCTTAGTTGGCCCCAAAGTGGTGAGACGGCAACAACTATGGAAGGCAGTAATTACTGAGGATGCAGTTAGGCGATTCAGCATTCTTATCCCGTCGCGGTTAACCACTTGACGAAGGCCAGAGGAATAGTTGGCCGAAACGTCGTGAAACAATAACTGGAAGATGAGAACAATAGTCCGCAATGAATAAATGCCCAGGCGAATTTCTGCTGTCAGGGAGAAAGAGGAAGAGGGTTTGCCGATTTCGCCTTTGTGTACTCGATCACGTGATTGAGAACTGACTTGTGATTGGACAAGCCAGGGAGAAAATGGATTTCAAATCTCGAGCCGCGACAATTAGCTCCTGCAATTGTGCTTGTTGCAAGTTCGTCTGCTACATTGTTGCCACATCTGAACCGGTGCGTCTACAAATAACCTCTACCTCTTGAACAGGGACCCCCGAAACAGTCTCCACTCTAGCAGAATAGTTTTTATACACCGTTTCGAATAGAGGATTTAACGTAATTAAAGTTATTCTTTTAAATTTTTACTAATTTATTACTGAAACATGATCTGAAGTAAAAATCAGTTTATTTATTTATTTGTGGACTGTCATCCTCATCTTCATTGTTGTTGTTCTTGTTTCACCACGTTTCGGGTAACTATTTCTCTAGCCTTCTTCAGACAGTTATAGCACATTCGAAGGTATAGGCTTGCTCGTAAGATGTTCTTAGAGTAAGGGACTTATTCTCAAGAAGACGTCTTACCTGAGCATTACGTAAGCCATTAATGAAGGCGTCCAAAATGTGTTGCACTTGGGTTTCTAGTGCCGTCATTGGACAGAAGTTGCAATCTTTGCTCAGTGTTCGAAGGCTCTTAAGGAAATGGCCTAATGTTTGGCCTGATTCTTGTCGGCGAGTCGCAAGCAGGTGTCTAGAAAATATCTCATTTTTGGGATTTATGTAGATAGCGTTCAGTAAATTGATTGCTTCTTTGTAGAAATCCAACTATAAAGTTCATTTACGTCCGAGAAACAGACGGTCACGAAAATATTCAGATTTAGGTAGTAACATTCAAATCAAAGAGGAAAGGTTTTCTTATTTGTTGACTGGGCTGCTTCGCATTCAGGAAAAAAAAAAAGAAGAATAAGAGTTTTTTGCATTCAGACCAACAAATAGGAATCTGCTGATTGGTTAAGGAGAATCGCCTTGACCAATCAGACAGATTTTTTTTTTATTTTAGAATAGTAGGGTAGGGCCAGAAGATAATAATTTCCCGGATGAAAGAAAGGTAAAGAGAAATAAACCCTTTATTTTTTAATACTAAGGCGTTAGTATTTCGTTATGTTTTCCCCTTCAGCTGTGTTTACCTCCGTATCATTGGGGACACTAACTTCTAACATTTTCTTTATGTTGAGATAAGTTACGTTCAATACCAACTTTATCGGTTAGCCTCGTTATTACGAGCATCTGTCTTTTATTTGTTGAACGAGGACGATCCATAAAAGTTAACATAAAATAACAAGGGCGTCCAAACACACCTTTTCATTATATCCAAGAGTGTATTCAGTTCTCTCCCACCGCAAGAACTATGACACCAGGGTCGGAAAGTGGGACTGAGAAGTCAGCGTGCTCTGCGAGAAGAGAGCAGTCTGACCTTCAAAAAGTGCCTGTGCAGCTCCGTTGGCATTCCTCAGTAAGGGCGTCTCGGACGATTAACAATAAACTAACCCCTTTTCTCAACTGAGAGAAGAAAAGCCTGGCAGAGTGAACCGCCTAGAACTGCACAGAATCAGCATTACAAGGCAATCAACAGGGACCAGGTATTATAGGAATGCTCTAATCTCTGTTGATTTTGGATGCCGAGGAAAAGTGCGTTAATACATGCTAATAGAAAATGTTAGGATATAACGCTGTCATTTAATTTACCTTGAGACTAAACGTCTTCAATTCTACAATATAACTGTATAAACTTCATATATTATTAGAAGAATACCCGTCTCAGGATCGAAGTTGCATTCGAGTTTAAGGAGTAAGTTTCATGGCAATATCAAATTCAAAAGCAATCCTCAGTCGCTTGCATATCCCCGTCAGGAGTGATGACGTCATTTTAGTTTTTGCAGTTCTTAAACGGATGTGTCGACATCCTCCTACATACAGGGCCTGGTATTCCCAAATGATCACCCATCTGGTACTGACCAGGCTAAAAGTCATATATAACTAGAAGAATACCCGTCCCAAGACGGGTAAAATTAATTCCTGAACAGAGCAGTTTTTTCACCAATTTTGTGTCCAAAAATCCAAAGCAGCATATAATGATGGGTTGAAGCAGCTTTTTCCGAAGGAGTAAGATTCATGGGAATATCAAATTCATAAGCAGTCCTCTGTCGTTTGTATATCGACAAATGAAATCAGTTTATAATGATGTTCCTATTTACAATGCCTCCCCACGGGACAGAGTTAGACACCAGGGTCGTTTTTTAATGTGGAGAAAAGGAACAAAAATAAAAATTGTCTCAGTCGTGAAGGATTTCTCCTCCACTGACAGTGTTTCGCAAAGTGACAAGATTCGACATTAAAAATCCTTTTCATCCTTTTTATTTATTTCATTTTTAAAACCAAAAGTCCAAGAAAGAGTTTCAAATCTAATAGATCCCGCACTATCGACCAAGCTCTAACCTCTGTTCCATCGCCGCAAGGTTGCATACTTATGTCTGTTTTACAAGTACCCTAATGGAGTATACTCTGATGAACTCATAGCACTTGTGCCACTTCGATGCACTTACGCCTGACCAACCCGACAAGCAGCAAAATCTCCCTCCTTCAATGTTGACGTACCTAGATGACGAAAAGATTTGTACTATAATAGTTTTCTTCCCTCGGATGGGTAGACTTTGGAATTCCCTCCGTTTCCTGCTTCCGTGACTGCACTGACATGCAGAAATTTAAATGTAATGTGAACAGACATCGCGCTACTCAACTCCCCACATGGACATGATCCCAAATAGTAGCCCGCTATGTCCAAGTGGCAATTTGATTTGTTTAGGATGAAAAAGAATTTAAAAAAAAAAAAGAAAAAGAAATCATTCTTTAATTTTTTAAATTCTATCCGCCCCACCCCTAGTAGATAAGACAATTCTGGGAGCATAGTGTCATATACGGCACTATCACATTGACACACCGGTTCTCACCAGATCACCGAAGTTAAGCAACGTTGAGCCTGGCCAGTACCAGGGGGACCGCGAAGCGCCGTATGTACTGTGAGGCAAAATACCAGGTTGGGAAACTGGTGCGGTCTATCCCTCTCTCGAGGGTAGATGTACCTCTCTTAAGCAGTGATATGCAACCCAATCTACTGATGGCGTCACGATAAAAAAATACCCTTGATAGCCCTGATGAAGCATAAAGTATTCAGTTATGGACAAGATTTGAATTACACTACAAACTCGTGTAGTGAGTTCAATCTCAGCTTTGGCTGCATGTTAGATTTTACGTCAAAGCCACTTGATGTAAGGAGCTAAAAAGATAATACTTCAAAGTCAAAACCTTGCCAACGATAGGTGTTAGATGGAATAGATTTTGACTCGGAAAATAGCAATTCTTCCCTGTGTACCGTAGTCCAGGAACTTAGATTTAATAGTTTTTAATCGCAAATGAGACAAAGAATAGGAAATTACTTCAACTCACTTCTTCTTTGTAACAATGACATTTATTCCATCATTCTTATGACCGTGACGTCACCCACCTGATCTCGAACGTTACCTCATTCAGTGCTCCATGTCTCTAACGTGATTGTTCTCTTTTTCATAGTCTTCTTTACCGGAGACGGCATTTCACATGTATTTGCATATGAGCGTCTGCGTTATGTTACACTTCTTTTCAAAAACATCCCTGATGGAATATGAGGACTAAAAGACAAAATAAGGGGAGGTGAGAGCTATGAGGCTGCCGAAAGTAAACCCAAGACCCACTTTCTACTCTCCTTAACCTTTACAGCATATCAACCCCTTATGGGTGTTAAATTCTTTAAGGAGAAAGAAATTAGAAATCTTTGAAGTATTATCTTTATAGCTCCTTACATCAAGTGGCTTCAAGCCTTGTGTGGAGCGATTTCCAAAAATAAAGAAAATCACTGGCGCCTATTATAAAGCTGAACGATGATTCACGCCATTTTCCCCTGCGGTTACGAACAGACTGAATGACGTTCAGAAATGCTGCCAAAATCTTCCTAGACACATCTGAATGTTTATTTATGAAGAAGTTATTAATTGGAAATGCTGCACAGCAAGGAAAACGTTTATTTTTATAAATTGTATTTGCTCTGTGAAGTCCTGCATTGTAGATGATCGAGTTGTATGTATATTTTTTAGATCGCTATATATATATATATATATATATATATATATATATATATATATATATATATATATGTGTGTGTGTGTGTGTGTGTGTGTGTGTGTGTGTATGTATATTTGTGTGTGTGTGTATGTATATTTGTGTGTGTGTTTGTATATATGTATATGTGTGTGTATATATATGTATATGTGTGTATATATGTGTGTCTGCATATATATATGTGTGTATATATGTATATGTGTGTATATATACGTATATGTGTGTATATATGTGTATATGCGTGTATATATGTGTGTGTGTGTGTGTGTGTGTGTGTGTGTGTGTGTGTGTGTGTGTGTGTTTATATATCTATAATATAAAGCTGAACGTCTGTGTGTGTGTCTGGTCACGAATAGGCTCCTATATGGTTGACTATTTTAAAAAACTGTTCACATATAATGATAGAAGATGTATCGAGACACAGGAATGGGTATGTTTGATCCTGGCATAATGATGATTCATTAAAATTGTGGGGTCTGCGTACGCGCCTGGTCCACAAAGTATGGAAATAAAAAAATTTAGATTAAAAAAAAACGTTTACAAGTGTTTTTGATATAGATGTACATCATAATACTTTGATAAGTATGTTTTAACTTAAATAGGGATGGTATAATAAAATTGTGGGGTCTGCGTTCGCGCCTGGCCTCCATAGAATGGAAATAGGCACAAACTTTAATAAAGACTTTTCATATCTATCTGCGTAAGTATACTTTGATAATTATGTTTCAGTTTGAAGAAATATGGTATAATAAAATTATGGGGTGTTCGTTCGCGCCTGACCTCCATAGAATGGAAATATGTCACAAAGTTTAACAAGGTTTTTTAATATAGATCCACAGAATATTGTGATTAGTGTTTCAGTCTGAACAGGTATGGTATAATAAATTATAGGGTTTATCTATTATATTTTTACTTTCATCATATTTTGCTTTGGTTTTGATACCCCCAAATTCGAAGTTATCTCTTTACAGCCCTTCCTTTTCATAACCTATCATACTTTCATAAATCAGAGTCCATTTTCTGTAGGGTGTTTTGGAACCCAGTCAACAACGAGTACTTTTGCTAGTTTATATATATATATATATATATATATATTTATATATATATATATATATATATATATATATAGTGTGTGTGTGTGTATATCTGTGTGAGTTTGTATATATATATATATATATATATATATATATATATATATATATATATATATATATATATATATATTAGTGTTGGGACGATTAATCAGAATAAAGAAACCAGGAAAAGCAGAATTTTCTGGGGTTCGGAATTCGAAAAGTTTGAGTCTAATTTCCGATTCCAAAAAACGATTCCTTCAAAACACGAAAACGTACCACTCTGTTTGTTAGCATCAGTGGTTTATCAATCCACACTCATTGTTTCCTGTAAAAAAATCTGGATCAATGATTGATATCTTTCTCTTGTCTCCGCCCTCATTGTTCACTTCGTTGACCAGCTCTGTCACTGCGCACTAGCCGGTTTGAATCATGTCATTGCTGCTGACTATGATGCCTCCAAGTCGGCATATTACGTTCATTCGAACAATCGTTCCAATGCCATACACTAGGAGGTCAGTGACAACCGCATGAACCCTCATCCTGTGGTCCTCAATTTTAGGCATAATAAGTCTTCCTCCCTCGACATTTCACTTATGAGTCATCAAATGCCACTACTTCACCCTTTCATTGCCACCCTCTGACTAAGCTCATGTGCACCACATTAGTGGTACAGCAGGTGTCGATCTCGCCCTTCATATGGGAGCAGTTTGCTCACTTCCATGGTCTCGACACCTGAGACCTGCTGCAGTTTCTTAGAAAACGTCATCTTGGCCACGTGACTCACTGCATGCCTTCTAATTCCCACCAGCTCCATCAATATTTTGATATCATTTCTTTTAATTTGTTGTAGACCTCAAACGCTCCTCAGCAAAAGCTCCGCTCATTCTGTTTTAAGTACAGGGCCAACGCATCTTCCTCTAAGAACAACGGTACCATCATGGCACTTTTTGGAGTAACCCTAACCCTAACCCTAACAGGTCTACTTTCATTAGCTAAGCCACCACGTCGCCTTTGCCACAAAATCATGTTGTTCAGGCCGATGGCCATGGTCAAAATAGCTTGTTTCCATAAGACAAATACAACAAAAAAGTCGTAGCAGCAGTCCAACAAACATGTATGTCAAAATTCAATGCAAACCAACAAGGTGACGTCACAGATTCTCATAGTGCTTTTCTCCACATTTTCAATGCAATCCGCTTTTATACAGCCCAGGTACCCCTCATTTTCATGCATGTGATGTGACTTTGCGCGACTTTGTGAGACCACATGTTATAAAAACTACGGCCACCATCTTTGATTCTTTTTCTTACTCAGCCTGACCCCACACGAGCACACATGCGGGGACGCTTAAGCAGTAATCTTCTCTGGTTTCCCCGCAGCCCTCTCTCATTGTCTTTAGACAACAGAAAAATGGAAAGTAAATATCAAATCCCACTATTACAACGTTTGAGAGAATCCGGGGAACCATCCCAAGGCCACAATCAAACATACATACCTCCAAGGAGGTTCCAAAAAATTAAAGGAGAACATAGAGGGCATATCACTTAATGGGTAAATAAAGTGACTATGTGGTTGGAGGAAAACAAGAAGATAGTAAAGGAAGAAATAAGAGTTGATATCTCAGAAAGTGCGCTTATTTTTGTTATGTGGAAGTTATTTTCAGTCGGTGAATAGGCAAATTACGAGATTTAATAAAGGCTAAGTAATTTTAAAGCTACTGTATTTGTATTTTGCCTTATGCTTGCATTGGAAAATAAGGTCGCTTTTTGTGTTCATTACATTTTTACTTTGAAAGGATGGTATTATCATTATAGTCTCAGAAATGCATAGGCAACAAGACTCTGGGTTATATATGGATTTACTGAGAATAGACAAATTGATTGAGAAGGGAATATTATTAGATCTAAGTTTTTTTCATCAAAGTCGTTAAAGATATTTCAGGTTATTGCCTGCATAATATTATTAAATGAAGAAATGTGGTTGAATATTTTTAGCTTAATGAAAGTGGAAGTACAACTAATGTATGCATATATTTTGATTGGAGACTGTTTATTTTTACTGGAGTGATTCTGGACGGGAGGAAAATGTAGATAATAGTTGTTGTGATTATCTATTGATGGACCGGAACGAGGATAAATAATAGGGCCAACAAAGACAGGTGGGTTAGGAAATAGTTAAGTGAAAATTTATGTTGCTAGTGCTGATACCTAGTGGGGTAAAAAAGATGGTCGAAGTTAATTGATTGAGAGTGCATACGAGGTTGTAAATTATTTAAGGTGATTATTTGAGGGATTTAAGTAGGTGTCTCAATTATGGTGCAAGAATAGGCAACATCTTTATGTATGCAGTTAGCAATATATATATATCTGATCCATTCGGGCGAAATAAAAAATATGAGGCATTACGTTTCGAACACCCCTTTTAGATATGACATAAAATGATTACTTACTTCCAGGCATAAGTAATCTACGTCACGATATTCTAGAATTAAATTCACAATATTTTATACAAAACAAGGAATAGGAGAAAAAGTGATATATCTTTACATATATACATATATATGTACATATATATACATATATATATATACACACATGTAAATACATATACATATACACACATATATATATACATATATATATGTATACATATATACACATATGTATATACATATATATACACAGATCTATAGACATATATATACATATATATATACATATATACATACATATATAACTTTTTCTCATATTTCTTGTTTTGAATAAAATATTGTGAACTTAATTCTACAATATCGTGACGTCTATTATATATATATATATATATATATATATATATATATATATATATATATATATATATATATATATATACTCGGGGTTTTTTATTCAAAAGTAATGGACTAATGAATTCAACGAGGTTGTTAGATAGTGCTCAATAAAAAGAGCTGATAATACTTGTTTATTATTATATAAACATGCTCACATCCCGCTGCTACAAATAGCCACTTGTTTCAATCAAACAAAAGATATCATCAGGCAGCGACTTGACTATTCAAAAGTTCAATGAATAATGGATTTTTCTTTTTTTCTTTTTTTCTTCCTAAAATAAAAATAAAAATCCATTATTCATTGAACTTTTGAATAGTCAACTCGCTGCCTGATGATATCTGTTGTTTGATTGAAACAAGTGCTATTTGTAGCAGCAGGATGTGACCATGTTTATATAACAATAAACAAGTATATATATATATATATATATATATATATATATATATATATATATATAATCGAGATAAGACATTGATTAGAAATCAGATGAAAGATCCTGATAGATATTACTTGAAGTAATACTTTCAAGGCGATCCTAGCACAAAAAGGAGAAGCTCAATATTTAAGCATAGAGCAATATATAAGTTTAGTGGTTATATTTAAATTCTGAAAAAAACAACAACATATGTTCGAATTAAGAAATCAGCATAACTCCTTCTATGTATTCCTTTTGTCAAACAATAAATTCTTAATTCGAATATATGTGTCTATATGTTGTTTTTTCAGAATTTAAATATAACCACTAAACTTATATATATATATATATATATATATATATATATATACATATGTTTGTGCCTGGAAGTAAGTGATCATTTTACGTCATATCTATATGCAAAACTGATTTGTATGTGCAGGATTCACTCATAAACCAATTCATTGATCATTATGAATTCTAGAACACAATATCTACATATATACACATATGTATGTACATATATATACATATCTATAGACATATACATACATACATACGTACGTACGCACATACATACATACATACGTACGTACATACATACATACATACATACATACATTCGTACGCACATACATACATGCATACATACGTAGATACATGCATACATACATACGTACATACATACATACTAACATTCATACATACATGCATACACACATACATACGTACATACATACATACGTACGTACATACGTACATACATATATACATACGTACATACATGCATACATACATACGTACGTACATACATAGATACATACATACGTACGTACGTACATACATACATACATACATACGTACGTACGTACATACATACATATGTACATACATACATACGTACGTACGTACGTACATACACACATACGTACGTACGTACACACATACGTACGTACGTACATACATATATACATACATACATACGTACATACATACATACGTACATACATAGTACATACATACATACATACATACGTACATACATACATACGCACATACATACATACGTACATACATACGTACATACATACATACATACACAATAAAAAGTAAAATATTGTTGCTTCTTTATACATTTATATGCCCCTTGTCTTTTTAGCAGTTCAACTTTTTGAATTAAAAAATAAATAGGAGGCCTTACTTTTAGAATGACTCTCGTATGACAAAGCGCATTCCGAACACATTCTTCATTGTTCATTGCAGAAAAAAAGTGCATTGAGAATGGTTGTGACTATACAGAAAAATAAATAAAACACAAAATGTTGCTCGTTTCAATGGTACCAATCATCTCTTCGCAGCTCTTCAACTTTTTGAGTTAAAAAAAAAGTAGAATGCTTTACTTTTGGAACGATCGTCGTAGATTTTTCGTATTTGGATTCTTCAGACTACTGGTCTCATCTTAAGTGAAGCGTAGTGCACTAGATTAGAAATTGATGTGCGAGACGAATGAGCATCAATTTTCTAAGGTAATATTTTAATCTTCATTTATAAAATATTTGAAACTTTAAATCATTTATTACATGCTATGGATATTAAATTCTTCCAAGGGAAGCCACTCTTCGGGAAAATACTTACCTTTTGTAATAATAAACGAAGGAACTCTAAGTTTTTCTAATTCAGAATTTTTTTCATATAGAAATTGATGCGAAATAAAATATATTCCCGCCAATAAAAATGGAAGGCAAAAACGAAAATAGGATACGAATCAAGTATAATAATAAATGAAAAAACAAATATATCCAGAATAAGTATTTTCATTAAAAAAAAAGAAACTAACGGGAGTATACGGACAAAACGAAAAATAGGATAGTGCAAATCATGTATCGATATGTGACCTATCTTTTTTATTTTATTAAAATGAATGAATGAAAAAAATATCCACTCTAAATGTTTTCTTATTCGGAATAAGTATTTTCACAAAGAAACTAACAGGAATATACGTACAAATAAAAAAAATAGGTTAGTGCAAATCAAGCATCGATATAGCAATACAGGTTGCTCTTTATTACATATCTTTCGTTATAATGAACGAATGAAAAAGTATCTTATCTAAATGTTTTCTTATGCAGGTTGCTCTTTATTACATATCTTTCGTTATAATGAACGAATGAAAAAGTATCTTATCTAAATGTTTTCTTATGCAGGTTGCTCTTTATTACATATCTTTCGTTATAATGAACGAATGAAAAAGTATCTTATCTAAATGTTTTCTTATACAGGTTGCTCTTTATTACATATCGTTCGTTATAATGAACGAATGAAAAAGTATCTTATCTAAATGTTTTCTTATACAGGTTGCTCTTTATTACATATCTTTCGTTATAATGAACGAATGAAAAAGTATCTCATCTAAATGTTTTCTTATGCAGGTTGCTCTTTATTACATATCTTTCGTTATAATGAACGAATGAAAAAGTATCTCATCTAAATGTTTTCTTATGCAGGTTGCTCTTTATTACATATCTTTCGTTATAATGAACGAATGAAAAAGTATCTTATCTAAATGTTTTCTTATACAGGTTGCTCTTTATTACATATCGTTCGTTATAATGAACGAATGAAAAAGTATCTTATCTAAATGTTTTCTTATGCAGGTTGCTCTTTATTACATATCTTTCGTTATAATGAACGAATGAAAAAGTATCTCATCTAAATGTTTTCTTTTGCAGGTCAAATACTTTTCGAAATACGAGGGACGTGCAATAAGTAATGCTCCTGACCCACTTCCAGTTGTCTGATCTAGCTGAAATTTTTCATGTGCAATGATTTATATCTCTACGGGTTATGTGGCAAAGTACAGCTCTGAACTAATTATGGTTTCTGTTTTACAGGTGTTTGAACTGAATCAGGTGTGAAATGTCGAGCAGTGATCCGGTTTTTGTATTTGAAAGGACGCACACCACAGGAGACTTTTGATGAAATGAAAGAAACTTATGGTGATAATGCCCCATCATATGACCTTGTAAAACGCTGGCATCGTGAATTCAAACATGGCTCGAAGTCTGTGGAAACAGCTCCCAGACCTGGTCGCCCCTTCCTTCTGCCATTGATGAGGCATCTGTCCGTCAAACTGAGGCTGCCATTTTGGAAGACTGGCGCATTACTATTCGCCAAATAGCCCACGATGTCAAGATTAGTACAGGGTCTGTGGAAACTATCATTCATGACCATTTGCATATGCATAATGTGTCTGCCAGATGGATTCCCAGGTTGATCATACCGTTCCAGAAGCGAGAACGCGTCGAGTGCTCAAGGATGAATTTGGAGATATGCCAAGAAGATGAGTCAAAGTTTTTCAAAAGACTGATTACACAAGATGAAACCTGGGTCCATCACTATGATCCAGAAACCAAAGCCCAGTGGAAGCACTTGGACTCACCACCTCCAAAGAAGGCAAGGGTGCAGCCCTCCGCTCGCAAGGTCATGCTCACAGTCTTCTGGGACCAGGACGGAGTAGTGATGACAGATTTCCTGGCAAAGGGTACCACAATTACAGGAGCCTATTATGCTTCACTTTTGAGGAAATTAAGGGAAGCTATCAAAATCAAGAGGCGGGGCAAGATCAGCAAAGGTACCCTCCTCCTGCAGGACAACGTGTCGCCAGATCAGAAGCACGGGCGTGTGGTTATGAAATCCTCCCCTATCCTCCCTACTCTTCTGACCTTGCACCCTCTGACTATCACCTCTTCCCAGCCATGAAGTTGTTTTTGAAAGGAAAGCGTTTCCCAGCCTTGATTTCTGAAGTCACATCGTGGTTGGAGGACCAACTTGGGGTGTTCTACAAAAACGGTCTCCAGAGCTGCATCAAACGATGGGAGAAATGCATAACTCTGGGTGGTTCCTATGTAGAGAAAGACTAATAACTGTGCCAAGTTTCGTTGCTCTACTGCTATGGGAAGTGGGTCAGGGGCATTACTTATTGCAGGCCCCTCGTAAACTAGTGCGAAATGAGAGTAGAAGGAAGAAAATAAGTAATAGGCTGGTTAGAATCAAGTATCGATTTTTAAGATGGATCGCCATTTGAGTTTGATTTTAAAAATCCACACGATAACTTTATATGTTAGAAGCTACAGTTTATAATGAATGCTTTCCAAGAGAAGGTCGAGGGCTTCCAGCAGATACCCGGGCCAAGTCTGAAATGGCTTGCCAAAATTATATATAGGTGTTTCATTCATTCAATCATACCGCAAACCTCCTCTCTACCCTAAAACTCATCGGCTAGAAAACTTCCTCGACTATGAATGCGTTAATTAAATTTTCTCACATAAACTCACAACAGATATTGAATTCATTTTTTGAGATTGCCGTTGGATGAACTTACAGCTTTGTCTAGTGACAGCAATAAAAAAAAAATGTTACCAATCCCGAATAAAACGCTATATCGTCAAAGTAAAGTTGAATAAAAAAAAAAAATTAAGTAAATAAATAGATATTTAAAAATATCTGCGTTATTCTGTCTTCTAAACTAAATTTGAAATTACACAACACTCACACATAGAAACTACTATTTCTGATCTCTTTCTCTCGCCCCCTCCCCCTCTATCTTTCTCTCTCTCTCTCTCTCTCTCTCTATATATATATATATATATATATATATATATATATATATATATATAGCAATTTAAGCTTGAGGAATCCTAGAGTGGATGAAACGCCGGATATTCAGGGTAGCTTAATCGCCATATATATTTTATAAATTACTAACTAGCTCTACCTACGTATTGAGCACTTTTGAAGTAAATACTTAAAGTTTACGCATAAATCTATACTTTCGTATATTAATTTATGTGAGTAAATGAAGTAGCTATATATATATATATATATATATATATATATATATATATATAGAGAGAGAGAGAGAGAGAGAGAGACAGAGACAGAGACAGAGACAGAGACAGAGAGGGGGGAGAGGGGGGGTATTAGACGGGAAGTCTAAAAGAGCAAAGTTTAATTTAATGTATTAATGCATTAAAGGAACATTGCGCATAGTACTGTAGTATTTTAAGCTCAATAGGTATATTTAGAGCTATACTAATATTGAGGATAAAGATTAATAATTGTTGTTGTTAATTTTTGCACCTCCACCCCCAAAAAATGGCTTTATCAAGTAGAGAATAGTACGGTGTAGTTTTCCTTTCTTTTTCTTCATAATGTTGTTATTAAGAGGTCGAGCCTCCCAAAAGAGAAAAAAAAATCTTGTATCGATGCTGTTTGAAATCCGTGTGTGTAATCGCTCAGTTTCAGCGCGAAATTTAAGAAAGGGAGAGTCACACATTTTACAAAACATATTTTTTTATATAAATTTAAATGAGAACATTTGAAAGCGTGAAAACTTTATGAAATGATAACATCATTTTATTTACTTTTTGTTGTTATTATTAATGTTTCAACCCCTTCATTTTAAAACTTTTTAAATATTTTTTTTAATATATTGCAAATAATGCTATAAATTTATTTTTTATGAGAGATCTGCCGCAAGGCATCAAGAGGATTGAAAATTTACAAACAGACTTTTCGCGCTTTTTTATGCAAAATTATCAATATCTTTATCAAAATTCACTCCATCGACAACTTCCCTCTCTATGGACAGGATTGCCAAGTCTGTAAGCCTTGTCTGGCTCATTGTTGATCGAAAGTAGTACTTTATGAGCTTCAGTTTCGAGAAAGAGCGCTCACAGCTGGCAATGCTAATAGTTTCGGGTAAGAAAAATGCGCAGCAAGATCACAATATTAGGGACGGAATCCTCAAGGTGGTATCTCTGTATAAAGTTCAAAGTTCAAGAGGTCCATTGATTTTGTCTTTTCCTGAATCTTTCGCAAAATATTGTAATCTCTTCCTTTCGGCAAAAGATTCCTCCTTTTCTATATCTTCGTCAACTTCACCAGGCTGACAATGATAATTATCATCAAGCAGATTTGATGATGCAAGAAAGGCGTATTAACTTGAAAGATCGTGAACTTGTTGAAATCTGCATGATATTTCTTCAGTCAACCTGTCTGCATTTCCCGTCTTAACTTATTATCAAAACCCAGCGCTGCGTCGGTGAATTCTTCACCATCCATTCGTTTCTTTTTGTGGACACGACGCTCCATGCTTATCCCCATTTCAGAGCAGTTTTTTTTTTTTTTACTTGTCTATTGCAGTGCCCACCATCTTTTCTCTATACCGAAGAAGAAAATTTCTGAACGCCGTTAGCCTGACAGAACTTTGCTATAAATCCAGCTCTTTTGTTTGAAAATACTTCTGGGCATCACTGATTTCTGGGAGAATAGTTTTCCAAAGGCTCAAAAAAAAAAAAAAAAGGAAACAAAAGTATCGAATTGAGAATTAAAGACGCACCTGATCTTGTGGTTGCAATTACCCTTCTTCCATGATCTGCTCCAGGGCAATAACAAATTCCAATAATTTTTTACCACAACATTTACAGCGTCTGCTCGACTAATCCATCTAGTTTTCACAGCCCGCTTGATACTTAGACCGATCAACTGAATCAAAACGTCCCAGCAATGTGTCGATACAGAAAAGAACGAGAATAACCGGTCCAGCGTGCCAAAAAATGTAACAGAGTGAATACATAGTAAAATAAAGAATCACACCCCTTCACTGTTGAGGTCCGTAAATGCCAGAAAGGTTTCTACTCTAATAATTCCTTCCCTCGAACAGTTAGACTTTGTAATTTCTTGCCTGCTACCAGCTTCCCCGATTGTACTGATATGCAGAAGTTTAAATGTAACGTAAATCTACATCTTGTTAAACTTTCCTGAGCATGGTCCTAAATAGTAGCCCCTTATGTGCCAATGGCGATATGCCTTGTTTGGAGTGAACGTGAGTAAAATAAAAAAGAAAAGAAAAAAGAGTTGAAACTCTCCTTAAAATCTCATTGTCAACGCGCCCACACGTTATGTCTTCTTCCCGCCTTTCGCCCGCGTATGAAAACCGTTATTTTTATTTATTTATTATTATTTTTTTACTTTTTATTTTTCCCATGATTCTCATGTTTAGCTATGATCCGGGTGACTAGCACTTCCGGTATCGGCTGTCCGGTTCATCAGGTCTTGGTGGGTGTGGCTCTCTGTTTGCCAGTTCGTTTATTTGTTTATGCGTTTGTTTATTTTATATATATATATATATATATATATATATATATATATATATATATATATATATATATACACGTATATATACATATATATATATAAACAAACGCATAAACAAATAAACATAAATATATATATACATATATACATATATATACATATGTATATATATATATATATATATATATATATATATATATATATATATATATATATATATATATATAAACTACTTAACCGATTTTCCCAAAATTCGGTAGAGATGTGGTTCTGTAATACAATACACGTGACAAACGAAAACGACAGCATTAGAGACTGCAACACAAGGTGCGAAGTTGCGATGCACGAAGAAAAAGAGTGGAAATGGAGACCATGTCACCCCATAAAAACTCATGTGAAATTTCTTTTTGTTTACAAAGCGGTCACTAAATATCAAGGCCCGGAGGATAATCGAGGATAAGGTTTATGTGTGTATGGTAGCCATTGGGACAATAGCGTAGTTATCATTAGTCGTGGAAATGTTGTATAATTAGATTATTTAAGATGACGGTTCAATAAGAATTTGATTACATTGGACTTGAAGATGACCGTATTGCAGTAATTGGAAAGCAGGCAAACGGAAGGGAGTTCCACAGGCGTCTAGTTCTAAGAAAGAAGCTTTGTTCATGAAATCCACATTTAGGTTTAGTCACAGATAACGAATGGGGGAGGTTATGGATAGTAGTTTACACTAGACGAGTGTTTTTCGTGAAAGTTTGGCAAGGGGGTATAGATTGGAGCTCAGACGTGCACTTGCCATGAAAATAACGATATGCTCGCAACGTCTATTCTGTGCGAAAGTGGTTGCAGGGAAGAGAAAAGGGCACCCCCTAGTAGGCTACGAAGTATGTTTAGGTAAGAAAATCCCAGTTAACATAGGTATGAAGTTTTGTAATAAGATTTTGATGGCTTTTTTTTTTTAAATTAGAGTTGGATACTCTTCCATTACAGAAATCCAAAAGGCGTCCCATATCATTTGTGTGTACTTCAATTTGAGACCACAATCAATATAAAGGCTTACTAATACTTCCTCTTCACATAACTCAAAATTAGAAAAGTTGATGACTGATAAATCTAGTCATGTCATCACGAGGAAGGAATTAAATGTCTTTATTAAACGAAATTAAATTAAATGTTTTTTTCTGTTATCATGCTTCCACAGCACACTAAGGTGCCATGGCACAGTGGTTGGGAACCATTGGAATAGAAACTTTCAAATCGATTAATTCTCTTAAATTTAAGTCCATATCGCTTCCCGGACAAATGAATACAAAAATAAAAATGGCTAAAATAAATCTAATTTCTAGAAATTATCAAATGCTGTGTATTTCTTTACGTATTCCTGACATCTTTCTTTTCAATTTTTCTTTGCATTATTTTTTTTTCACGCCAATCTATTAATTTATATCAAATTATGAAATTTATGCCAATCATATGAAATGATTGTCCGATAGAAATTAAATGGCTTCTAGATATTATCCCTTCGCGTCACACCAGTAATCATTTCGCGCCACACTAATGTGCCGGCATAATTACGTTGACACACCGGTTCTCTTCAAATCACCGAAGTTAAGCAATGTTGAGCCTAGTCAATACTAAAATGGGTGACCATTTGTGAATTCTATGTGCTGTATGTGCTCTCCGCTTATTTCGGTATTGTTTCCAGTCGTTCTGGAATTCTTCTTTCCATTGGACTCGGGCAGTCGGTGATTGGGCAACCCTTGCCTCACAATTTCATGCGGTTACCCTTACAGGAGTATTCATTTTCTTTCGAGACTGAACGGAGGCTTCCAATGTGCCGTGGCATAGTGGTTGGGAACCAGCGGGTTAGTCAATCATTCTTAGTAAACTAAAAACTCGATATCATGTTTCAAGAGTTTAATGGCAACAATGAATATAGCAGACATTCCGGGATATCAATTACATTTATTTTATACTTTAAAAAAAAAGAAAAGAAAAGAAAAAAAAAAGATCACTAACAGGAAGCCGGTTCAGCCGAGTAGTTGAACTCTGCTTCAAAATGTCTACCGTTTGAAATTTGAGCCGATAATCAAGATATCTTAGAATATAATGAAATTACAATCTTTGTAATGTTTATCCTCGGATGTGGTTGATACGTCCACGTGAAATTCTGTCAGGTATTTAGAGATAATTAATGAGTTGCCGGTAAGTGGAACAAGAACAACAAAAGTCTGTATTAAACGGGATTATTTCTCTCCTCCCCCACCTCTCTCTGTATTTCTCTCTCTCTCTCTCTCCCTCTCTCTCTCTCTCTCTCTCTCTCTCTCTCTATATATATATATATATATATATATATATATATATATATATATATATATATAAGGAACTTTGTCTGTGTGTCTGTGTGTTTGTGAGTTCGTTCCCTATGGACTCGAAAACGGCCATCCGATTTTTATAAAATCTCACACGAAGATACTTTATGTTCATGGCAATTTTCATAGATAGGTTTTGTATCGGAATGTCTTCGATAAGTATTGTCAGATATTGCAAAACTTGAAGTGCGAATATTCATTGTTTGGTCTGAATTGATGCCTTGTTTTATTACAGCTCTTCTGATTGGCTGATTTAAATTTTGAATCCCGCGCATGCGCGGGAAATTCAAGCGGACAAAGTCTGTTCTGGACAAGCTTGCTATCACAATGGACGTTAGTTCGTGTTTATCGCCGAAGCTTATTGGACCTATTGATTTAATGGCGATTTATCCCTTCTTAGTCTCGGCATCGTGAGACAATTTAATCGCACTTATTAGATTTTCCTTCCAGACGAAATATCGTCTTTTTAATCAGCAACAATGCTGATATTGGGACTCCCACTTCTATGGAATACCAGCGCCTTGAAGGATCGTGAAAATTTTGGACTCCAAACGAAAGCCTTCTCAGAAGAAGAAAAAAACTATCACTTCATCAGAAGTTCGACTAACAGACTCGAAAGAGCGGCTTAAATGACAGAGCAGTTTTGTAAATAATAAGACTTGACCGGCTGCATCAACCTGGTCAGTTTGCTTATCATTGTTTTGTCAATTTTTTTTTGCGCTGAAGAGTTCTAAATTATGCGAGAATAAATGTGTCACCGTATCGATAATCGATAATCGAAATAATCCGATGAAAGAAAGAACAAGTGAATTTGACCAAAGTTAAAACCTTACACAACCTAACATCACAAATGCATTTGAGAAGTTTTATTACTACACAAGCCGAAAGGTCCAACATATAAAATCTGCAGAAGTTTCTTTGATATGACCGGGGCGCGTTCGAAATGAATGTTTCTCTCCAGAGCACAACTGAAGTATGATACTTGACTTTTGCGTTTTAAACTTATTTCAAGCCATTATATATATATATATATATATATATATATATATATATATATATATATATATATATATATAGTCAACTGTAGGTTCTCCACAGTGCAATGTAGACTACAATATATTGTGAACTAAGTCACTGCGAGAGGCATTTGAGTTTTTTCTTGGTGCACCACGATAGGGTCCCAACTAGAGCAATCAAGCAATCCATTTGATTGACAAAAGGACAATTTTACTGATTTCGATGACAATAAATGGGAGTGTGAAAGATTCGTCGATCATTATTCAATCCAGGGCAACGACGGGTCACCCTACTAGTATCAACTAATACGTGTTATCTTGTTAAATGGAAGGTAGAGTTTTTTTTTTCTCTCTGTGTAAATTCTTAAGAGACGCTAATAACCAATGGCTACAAAAAAAAAAAAAAATTTCTGGGTGGTTGTGTAGATTAGTGATCTTATGGGCCAACGCATTTCAGGTGAAAATATTATTACGTACTTACATGTTACGTAAAAATTAGTATAAATTTAAAAAAATGCAGATATATTTTTTTTTTAATTATTTTTAAAACATCCACAATTACGTTATGAGTGGCATGTGAGTTTTCGTTTGGTGCTCCACGATGGGTTCCACACTAGAGCAAGCAATCAATCCATTTGATTGAAAAAAAGGACAATTTCATTGATTTCGATGACAATAAAAATATGGGAGCGTGAAACATTCGTTGATCATCATTCAATCCCGGGCAACGTCGGACCACCCTAATAATAACCAATACGTGTTATCTTGTTGAATGAAAGGTAGTATTTTTTTCTCTATGCAAATCCTTAAGAGAGGCTAATAATCAAATGCTACAACCAAAAGATTCTGAGTGGTTGTGCAGATTAGTGATCTTTTAAACAAACGCATTTCAGGTGAAAACATTATTACGTACTTACATGTCATTAGTATAAATTAAAAAAAAAAATTAGATGTATTTTTTTTTTAATTAAAAGAAAAATCCACAATTACGTTCTGAGATTTTACATTTAAAAATGGCGGGATTTTAATTCTAATCCATTTAAGTCAATAAAATAAATCAGTTTGTCATACTGAATTGGTCGCACAACTTATTAAAACATTTGAAGACGACTCCTGGTGTGTTTGTGGTATTATGGTAAATGAGAACTCTAGCTAGGATGGTATTTACCTTAGAACACTTATTATTATTATTTCACTCAGTAGGAGTTCTCACACAGGTCATCTTCAGAGATTGCTCACTGATGTGGTGTTCCCCGGAGTCTGGATGACAATAATCTCCCCAAATTTCTAGCACACTTCACGTTTCTTGATAGCCTTTGCAAATAAATTTGTTATCGCAACAGTTGATTTCTCGCAGGCAATGACCATTGGACTTAACTAGAATTTGCGTGGCAATAAGCCTCTCTAAAGTCCCAACGCCTTTCACATCTATCTTATGGAGGTCTGGTGAGTGCTTTCACTCCTCGGTCTTTCAATCTTTTTTGCCTCTTCGACTATTATTATTATTTACTCACTGGGAGTAGTCACACAGGGCCTCATCAAATATTTCTCTTCGAGAACAACTCGTGATGTTCTCTGGAGTCTTAGTGACAACAAGTCTCCTTAGAATTCCAGTACTCTCCTCTTCTTTTGATAATCTTTGCAGATGAACTTGCATTATCGCAACAGCCGCTTACTATTGATTTCTCGTTGGCGACGACCATTGGTCTTCACTGGAATTTGTGTGGCAATAATCCTCCCAACGATCCCAATACTCTTTGCACTCATCCAGGTCTGGCTAGTGCTTTCTCTCCTCAGACTTTTTATCCACCTTGACCTGCCTCGATTATTTGATGCGACGTCAGTTCATGGCGACCCCCCCCCCACATACACACAAAATGGAGAAGGCAGGGGCGGAGTGGGGGGGTTTAACTTACTATTATACAGTTTCAGTTTTCATGATTTCATGTTAGGCTCCTTTGTGTTGTACATCTGGAGCAGTTTCTGTATTTCCGGCTTGCGCCTGTAGCCCACATATCTTAGTCTTAGCATTCAAAGGTTTTTCTTAATATTTCAGCCGTTTTCGTTATTGTTATCCGTTGTATCTTCTAAGCCATCTCTCTGATTTTAATCTCTCTCATACTTTTTGCGAAGTTTTTCGGTATTGGTCCTAGTGCTCCGACTATTAATGGTGTATTTGCTCCGCTTCTCTGTCTCCTTGACCTCCACTCTATGGTCTGTTGGAACGGCGAAATCTACGATCTGGCAGGACGTTTTCTTCTTGTTAACTATTATAACATCCGATCTTTTTGGTTGGGTGCGGTTTATCTGTTTGTACATCCGTGTCCCGTAGGATTCTGTGACTTTCATTTTTAAACACTGTTGCCAGTTTAAAATCATTATTATTGTTATATATAGGTGACGAGGCTTATTGCTGTACTGTCTAACTTACAGATGTGTTTGTGGAGTGTACAGACACACGTACGTAAATTAAATGGCCATGCCGAATAAAAAAAAACAAAAAACACAATAACTCATACATAAAACCGTTTTGTCCTTTTTTTACACAAACTGCTTATGTCCGACTAAAAAGAATTTTAATAAAAACGGTTGTCTTTGTTTAAACCGACGCCTCTATTTATTTCTCTTGAGGCTTATATATATATATATATATATATATATATATATATATATATATAGGACAGAGAGAAGAGGGGGAAAATGGTCGACAGATTTAAGGAAAAAAGAAAGGAAATAAAAAAAAATGTCCGACAGATATTTAAGAAAAAAAGAAAGGAAAAAAAAATGTCCGACAGATATTTAAGAAAAAAAGAAAGGAAAAAAAAATGGCCGACAGCTTTTTATTTAAGAAAGAAAGAACGAAAAGAATGAAAATAAATACTGGCAAAAAAGGAGACAATGTCATTTACAACAGGCAAATGCATCCGTTTAAACAACACGGCTATATTTAGAGGCACTTGACTAAAAAAAAAATGCAGTCCAATTGAAGACGCCTACTGAAATGATAAAGACGCGGTAAATGACCGCGAACAATGGCGATGGTTATCCGTGTTCTGATGACAATAATGCGGAATGTTTAATATCAGAGTTGTACTTCCGGTTTGAGGAGGTCTTATGAAAGGCGACAATTGAATGGCGAAGAATAGACGACAGGAGGAACGCGTTTTAGAGTCCTGGAGTTCTAGGGTGTGAAGAGAATATGATGGGGGAGGCCAGGAAGGGGTGATTTTTATTGGCGGGAAGAATGGAAGAGAAGGAGGATGCAGAAACAGGTGTGAAGAGTGGAGGAGGAGGAGGAGGAGGAGAGTGATAAACTAGGTTGAGAAGAATGAGGAAGTTAGTAGGGAGAATGGAAAGACAAAGGAAGAAATATAGAAATTGAAGTAGAGAAGAAGATGTCGACGATAAAAAGAAGAAAAACAAAAAGATGGTGAAGAAAGAAGAAGAAGAAGAAGAAGAAGAAGAAGAAGAAGAAAAAGGAGAAGAAGAAAGAGAAGCCTAACGTCACCAAGTTGGTTTGATATCAGTCATGATCTAACTTAAAACAAATTTGATTAATGTATAGCCTAGCATCCATATCACTTGATCAATCGTTACCATACTTGATCTAAATATCACTCATTATCTAACTTAAAACATATTAAAGTTGTATGCAGTCTAGCATCCATAACGCTTACTACTACTACTACTACTACTACTACTACTAAACATAATAATGATAATAATAAATTTGATTTTTTAAGCATTATTGTTATTATATGGAGGTAAAGAGACTTCTTGTTTTATTATCTAATTTACATATGCGTTAGTCATCAACTGTCTAATCTCAATCATAGTCAAAATTTAGAACATTTAATTTGTGTAGAGCCTAGGATCCATATCGCTCGACCAATCGTTACCATACTTGTTCTGGATATCGATCATGTTCTAATTTTAAAAAAATAATAATTTTGGATTTATCACATTCAAACGTCAAAATCAACATCACGAGAACCTCACTCATGCTCAAAATTTTGACGGAATTTCACAGTCCGATTGTTTCAACATCGATGTCTCGATACTCCTTGCTTTTTCAACATCTATGTATGATACTTCTTGCTTACCATATAAAAAAGGTAAATTTTCAGAATAGGTCCACTTCCACAATTTTCTTTTAAATTTAACTTTTAAAGGTTTTCGGTCATGCCGAATACGAACATCGCCTTGAAATTTTGCAGAAATAATTAGTTATCGAGATATAAAAAGTTTTATTATGCATTATATTCTTTGGCGGCCATCTTTGTTACGCGCGTAGATTTGTTTATGGAGCGCACGCACGTGCGTAAAAACGATGACCGCCAAAGAATACAATGCATAATACAACTTTTTATATCTCGATAACTACTTATTTCTGCAAAATTTCAAGGCGATTTCCGTATTCAGCATAGTAGAAAACTTATATAAGTCGTCATTTAAAAGAAAATTGCGGAGGTGGGCCTAATCTAAAAAAATACCATAAAAAATTCCAACCTTTTAGACTTGTGCTACCAAATCAGATTGTCTGAAGATACTGGCTTACTAACCTAAAATGCACTAAACATTAATAGTATCGTTTTTTTCCGTTACTTTAGCAAAACTAAATCATGTTCTGTAAAGTCGAAACTAAACACAACAATTTTCCACTACAAAACAACCAAATCAAGCACGATTAATAAATATTTTAATTTAAACATGTTTAAAAAAAAAAAAAGAAAATTCATGTCTTTGAAAATATACTAAATTGACTGTTATATTTCATATCTAAATATTTTATTTTTTCAAAGAAACTAATCGTTATTCAAGAAAGAAAGAAAGAAAGAAAGAAAGAAATCATACATTTAATTTTTTCAAGGTTCAAAATTGACTTTCCTGCTTTATTTCAAAATTTAAAACAACACCACAAACTGATTATTTTAATTTATTTGGAAATATTAAAAATATTTTTAAAATATTAAACGTATTTTTTAAATTAAAAATTTTTTTTTAATTGTTTCAATACTTAAAAAATATTTTTAAAATTTTTATTTATTTAAAAAAATATTTTAAAAAAAGTAAATTATGTTTTATATATATATAAAATTGAGTATCTTTATGATTACTGTCTCAACTTCACTTCCGGTTTCTCCTTCGTTTTTAATTGATTTTTTAATGGTATCTTTTGTGTATGAAAGTAATGCAGCGCGTGACTTACACAAGTGAAAGCGCCTCTGTCTATCCCGTGAAAAGGAATGAAGGGGAAAGCACAGGACAGTCTTCTTCTTTTTTTTTTTTTTTTTGGACAGCTGAGAGAGAGGGAGGAGGGAGGGATATATATATATATATATATATATATATATATATATATATATATATATATATATATATATATAGAGAGAGAGAGAGAGAGAGAGAGAGAGAAAGAAAGAAAGATAACGAACGGTCGGTGAAGATTATAGTTGAAGCCGGGAGTTGGCAAAGGAGGAGTTTGGACGAATTATTATTATTATTATTATTATTATTATTATTATTATTATTATTATTGTTATTATTATTGTCAATATTATTGTTATTATTATTATTATTATTGTTATTATTATTATTATTTTTATTATTATCATCATCATCATCATCATCATTCTTCTTCTTCTTCTTCTTCTTCTTCTTCTTCTTCTTCTTCTTATTCTCCATTGGCCTTGGAGGTAAGGCGTATACACGGGGTTAAAACACAAATAATCCCGGTCGGAGTTGGTATACTAGGAGTAGTATCAAGTCGTCTGGAAGGACAATTGAAAAAAAAAAAACCCCTACAAATCCCCGATTTTTTAGGCGGCCTTCAGACCTCTGCTATTGTAGGTACCACCAACAGCCTTAGAAAAAAAAAACCTTGATCTTTGAAGCTCCTGGTTTAGAGCCGGGATTGAGGGAAATCCTCTGGAAATGAATATCATCCCTTTCCAGGGAGACGTTGATAAATGATATCAGAATTATTAAATCTCAGTTTTATTCATTTTACTTATTAAATTGTTAGATGAAATTACAGAATATGTAAAAGATGCACCTCATACATCTTAAGAACAACTTTTCTAAACAATAAAGTTATTATTAAAAAAAAAAAAATGGAGGGGAAACCGGAAGTGGAGTCGAAAAAGTAATCGTAAAGAGAAATATTAAATTAAAAAAATAAAAAACAATGGAAGAAAAGAGAAATTGACCATATTATTTATTCATTTATTATTTTTATTTTTTAAAGTTTTTAAAAAGAATTTAATTAAATTAATGTTCCGGTGAATTAACGTTTTTCGTTGTGTTACTTCGTTAATTTAATGCAAAAAAAAAAAAAGAGTTTCTCTGAATGTCATTAAAATTCTGGATTGTCTCCCCTTTCCTCGTGTAGAACTCTTCTGAAACTGGAAACAAATAATTATCAGTGACAATCTAAAGTGCAAAAAATGCCAATATTTTAAATAAAAATCTTATAAATTGCTTCCAAATCGTAAAATTATATGGCTTCGTAACAGATTATTATTCTAATGCGTTTTATATAAATAACATGTTGTTTTTTGGGGGGGACGGTGGTGGTGAGTATACGATTTTTCGATTGTTAATTATTCTCTGCTATTATCGAAACAAGTTCTAATCGACAGTTCGCTCATTCCTAGGAATAACTGGGCAGATACGCTTGTTCATTGTGTGCGTCTCTTTCTTGTCCTTTCTATGTTTACAAATTATTTCTATGTTTATAAGTTATTTTTATGTTTATTTTATTTTTATGTTTATTTTATTCTTATGTTTATTCCATATTTTATACTTCTCCGTCACGTTGACATACCGGTTCTCATTAGATGGTAGCAGCAGTTACATCTCGCGGTTTGTGGTTTTGAATATCTTTAGTTTATAAGGTTAGTGCTGATTGGTGCTAGCAGCCAACTTCCCTTCGGGCTTGTCCAATCAGAGGTCATCTCTCAGGCGAGCTGAACACGTGACAGAGTTTATAAAAATGTTAAACATATGGCAACTCTCTCTCTTTCTCCCGCTTTCTTCTTCTTCTTCTTCTTCTTCTTCTTCTTCTTCTTCTTCTTCTTCTTCCTTTCCGGCTCTCAGTACTAACAACACACTTCATGGTGCTCGGACCAATTCCTAAACTTCCCTCCTGGGATGCAAGAAAATCCAACGGGGCCTTTTTGGCCCGGGAGGTGGGGGCAGGAGGAGGGGTAGTCGACTAAGACGAAGAGACAAAGAATTTATTATGGCAACCGCCGGACTCTAACTCCAATACACAGACATGAACTCTTTTCTCCTCTGACAAAACTGTCTTTCATCTCCGTCCATACATATAGACTTGAAGCGGCCTATGTTTACAGATCAGCGTCCAGAAGCAAAATGTGTAAATTCATTTGTACACGCATTGTCTACGCATACAATATATATATATTCGTTTTTGTTTTTTGTTTTTTGTTTTTTGTTTTTTGTATTGATATTCATATTAAAAACATCTTTTTATATTTAATTAAAACTAGCATGGGTGGCTGGCGTTGCCCGGGTGTTTGGCGGTGTGTGTTGAGCAAAAAAAAAACCAAAAAACAAAAAACAACAACAACAACAACAAAAAACTCAAAAACAAACAAACAAAAAATATGGTAATAGGCAGGCTCAAACCTATACCGCGAAGGAGGAAAAGAACGTACCCCCCCCCAAAAAAAAACAACAAACAAACAAACAAAAAAACGTGATATCTTTTGCGTCAATTGCCAAACTGGAAGTGGCGAAGTTTTAAATTAAGGCTAGTCAATCGAAAAGAGGGAATGACTTTCGAAAATATCAGCGAAAAAAGCGACCACTCCCCGTAGAAAAGTGCCCAGTTGAAGATAAATGAATTAATGGTTTTAGACAATTGTTCAATATTTGTCGTCCGAAGGGTCGAGCTTCAAAACGATACCGATCTCGTGAAAATCCGTCGCCTCAGTCAAATGTTTTAGGCATACATACATACATACATACATACATACATACATACAATAAAACAGACAGGTGAGATATATATCATAGACTAGCCTGGGTGCCCGGCGTTGCTCGGGTATTTGGTGGTGTGTATTGAGCAAAAAAAAAAAAAAAATAGTAGGCAGTCAGGTTCGAACCCACACCGCGAAGGAGGAAAAGAACGGGAAAAAAACACGACGTGTTTGCTGTTGCGCCCATCGCCAAAACGGAAGTAACTTAGGTTTAAATGAGGCTAGACAATCGAAAAGAAGCGATGATTTTAGAAAATATCGGCGAAAAAAGCGACCCCTCCCTGTAAAAAAGTGCCCATTTGAATGTGAACGAATTCATGTTTTACGCCAATTTTTTTATATTTGTCGCCCGAAGGATCGAGCTTCAAAATGATACCAAACTCGTGAAAATCCATCACCCCTGTCGAAAGTTTTAGGCATACATGATGATTGCAACGTCTTCTCAGACGAATACCACTCCCTCAGACATTTAAAATCCATGAGCTCAAATGCCTGAGGGAGTATCTATACAAAGATGATGTTACAGAGTCTTAGCTTTGTACGACAGCTAAGTCTCTCTCTCGGTTCAAAATGTTGAGATCCAGCAACAAGCAAGAGCAAGATAGCCAGCAACAAATTAAACTGCAGACCAGCTTAATGCGGGTACTGGTCTTCCGCTTTATGGTTTTTTAAATCAGAGATTTGCTTCTCCTAGAAAGGTTGCCTTCACCACGGCTTACGGGAGCTCTCTCCACCCCAATACACATACACACACACACACACACACAAATATACACGGTGCTAGTTGGCCGTTGACCCAGAAAAAGAGTTCATTCGCCCTTAGGCATACATACATACATACATACATACATTTAAACAGACAGGTGAGATTTATATTATAGAAGAAAACATTGTGATATATAGAATTACATTCACTAAAAAATCAGGCTAATTTGCATATTCTTTTAAACATTCATTTTAATTAATTCCCTATTAGTTTTTTCGGTTTTCTTATTAGACTAGTGGTGGGGGGGGGGGTACCCGGCGTTGCCCGAGTGTTTGGGTGTGTGTGTGGTCGGGCGGGGGTGGGGGTGTTAATGAAAACCTAAGAATAAGCAAAGTAAAAAAAGAAAACAGAAAAACGAACGTTAAAACTTAAGCGGGGAGTACCGGGGGGGGGGGTAATCAAAACATCGAAAAAAAAAAAAACTAACGTAAGGCAAACGAACGATTTTAAATGTGAAAATCGAAAAAGCAAAAACAAAATAGAAAACAGAAAAACGAACGTTAAAACTAAAAGCAACAAAAAAAACGTGAAAATGGCTTAAATAAGCCTGTTTCGATATTAAAATTTAAAAAATCGGTGGGTACCCGGATGTTTTTAGGTGTGTGTGGTCGGTCGGGGTGGGGGTGTTAATGAAAACCTAAGAATAAACGAAGTAAAAAACAAACAAACAAACAAACAGAAAAACGAACGTTACGTGAAAAATGGCTAAAATAACACTGCTTCAATGTTAAAATTTTAAAAATTTAACGAGATTTTCTTTTTAATGTGAGTTTATTTTCTAATAAGATTTTTTTTCGATTTCAACGAGTAAAGCAAATTTTAATGGTCATCTGCAACTATTCCTCTAGCGTTGGTGAATGGAACAGAACTATTTTATAAATATTTTTTTTGGGGGGGGTATACGTTTTTTTTATGGTGTTTGATTAAAAGAATTAACGTTATGAAAATAAAAAGAAAGCATTTCCAAGTGAGAAATTAAAAAAAAAAAAAAAAAATTAACACCTTCAAATAAAAACTATTTTTTGTTTGTAAAAGTTGAGGCGACCGCTATATACGGCCGGAACAAATCTTTGGCAGAGATATTTTCATAGCAATCACCATTTTAAAGCACACGGATATCAAAACGTGCAGGATTTTAACGTCGTAATTTGCCCAGATGCACACGTGCGATAAAGGGGCTATGTTGCGCTCCACGTGCAGTGATGCAACCAACAGACTGGAATGTTCCAGAACACCCGTATATAACGATTCACCCGCGAAAATCAACTCAGTTTTCTTCATATTTCTTCAGTCTGATACGTGTCTAAGAAACTCCGTCAAAAGGAAGACGTTAAAATCCCTCGTCTGGACTTTACGCGCGCTACAGACAAATCAAACCAGTTTTTCTCTAGTTCAACACCCATCGTGGAAAATCACCACAGCGAACGAAAATTATTTCTTCTTTTCAACAAGGCTTAACACTATTTCGAACTATTGTTTTCTTATGCAATGAACACACACGCGCGTGCATAACGCTTACCTGGTTTAATGATTTTCTGTTTCCCTTAGAAAATAGCCACGTGTGTTTCTCTGTTCATAAAAATCTCTAATTCTAAACAGTATGTCCTTTTCACGAGGCACTCATTTTGTTAAGTCTTCCTAATGAACTCTCGTTGCAAAAAATCGTAACGCTGGAACGATTTGAATTAATTTTTCTTAAACACATAAATAAATGTTATTTCATTTCAATACAGCTGTTAGTTACTAGCAGGGTTAAAAGTGTTAATTAGCTATTATCGATCTATCTATCTATCTATCTATCTATCTATCTATCTATCGACTCAACCCATCTCGATCTAGTTATCTATCTAACTGGCGAAATAAACAAGAGATGAGACGGTAAGCTATGTTTTGATAAAAGTTGTCAAAACATTATTGATGTAAAATGGACAAGTTGCACCGGAAGCTCTAAAAGTAACCCACCGGAAGAACGTGTTTGTTGCCACGTGTTCAGGTTGGCTGGACATAGAGGGAGTTGGTTTTGGGGCGTTGAGAAAAGAGGATAGGTTAAAGGTTGACTCTCTCCTCTCTTGGAAGGGAGCTGACGTGTCTCAAAAGCATAGCATGAGCTTTCATTAAAAAAAAAAAAAAAAAAAAAATCAACGCTAATTTTTTAAAAAAGGTTTACAGGTAAATTTCCAAAAAATTGTTTTTTTTATTTTTGTTTTAAATTAGAATATTTTCTTTATTCCTCTTTTATCTTTAATTTGTGATATATAAAACTTTGGCACATAAATTATTAAAATTTTAACAGACATTTCAAAATGGGGGTGATTTGAAAAGAAACGTTTCTCTAAAATATTATATTTGGTTCATTGGAAAGAGCATAAAATTTCAAATTGACCCTGAAAAGATCGAAAAAATTGAACTAATAGAAAAATTTTGATAGATTTTTAAAGTTTGAAAATTGAAAAATATTTAACTCGTAAAATTCTATTGATTTTATTACGTAAAAAAATGGCTGCATGAAGGCACGCCGGCATTTTGTAAACATTTTGTAAACACTGTTTTTAAAAAATAAAAACTAATACTTCTATTATTTTTTAAACAACTTTAATAGTTTATTTCGGAAGTATATTCCATACAGAAAATAAACAACCCACCTTAAAAAGAGAAATTACGAGTTTTTTTTATATTTTATTCGCAGTTTTCTGTTAGGGGTGTCAAAAATTCCTCCAAATTTCTGATACACCTAACTCTACATTCCAACAAGGATTTTATGACACTTCTGGCCACCCATACTAACTCAGGAGGCCCGATCAAAATTGGAAAGGCGTCTCTTCAGTTTAACCGGGAAATTTTGGAGAAAAACCCAAATAGAATGTAAAATGGAAAGAAGAGAAAGTTTCGGAAGAACGTGTAAAGCGCGCGTGCGTGCGCGCGCGTGTGTGTGTGTGAGAGAGAGAGAGAGAGAGAGAGAGAGAGAGAGAGAGAGAGAGGGAAATGATTGGAGATGGGAGGGGGAAGACAAAGGGTAATAGTGGGAGGAACTGAAAAGAAAAAAGATAAATGAAATAGAGAAAGAATGAAAGAACAAGGAAGAGGTGTGAGGGGAGAAGGGAAATGTAAGAAAGAGGCAGGGAATGTGTGATGATCGTAAAAGGAAGGAAGGGAGAAAAGAGGTTGAAACAAAAAAAAAAAAAAAAAAAAGAAAGATAAAGAAAAAAAAAAGCGACGCAAAGAATCTTTCGACGAAACGAATAGCGGCAACAAATGCGATCGAGGTCGCCAGCTGCGAAGAATAACTAACAATGCCGGCAATTCAGTCTGTTTCTCATAGCCACCCAAAGAGAAGAGAATCCCGGTATACAGCTCAGCTCGCCCTCAAAGTGACATATATCTCAAGAGATAGCAAAACTAGCACACCTATGCAGCAAAGTAGGTACACGAGCTCGATTTTGGAGTATGTTTTACAATAGACAACTGAAACAAAAATGTAGTAGGCAAAAAAAAAAAATAATAAATAAATAAATGTTCTGTCAGCAACAGTACAACTTCAAAATAGTCAATATCGCCCACCTCCAGAAGAGAGGGAATTCCTGTCCGTGATAACCGTGGTAAAAGAAGACACACTCTAATCGCCAGAAATACCCACACACACAGTTTGCAGGACACTGCCGACTCGTCTCTAGCCTCCTGCTTTTATAGTGGCCGGGAATTATCCATTTGCATAATCACATGAGACAGAAACGTGATTTTCCGAGAGTTGCATGGGGTAAATGCTAATAAAAACCCCCGGACGCCATCTTGGAATTCTCTTTTTCCCCCCAACTGGTGACACAACAGACATACCCGAGGTAAGCTCTTTTTTCCCTCATTTTAGTTATTGCTGCTTCTGCTACACTCCCCCCTGATCTCATGATCACAAATGGGGCAGGGGAGCAGTCGTCTCTGTCTGGTACTTCTCCGAAGAACCGGAGGCAGCACTTCCTCACTGCCATCCTCCTCATCGCCATTATTGCCACCAGTCTGCTCCATAGGCGGTGTTTCACAATCAGGGCAGGGGGGCAGTATTCGTTTCTGTCGGGTACTCCTTCGTAGAGGCAAGACGGGTGGTCCTTCCTCCGCTTCTTCAGTATGTACATTATATGGCTCAAAATCCTCTTCGTCGTCCTGCATCATACTCTCTGTCTTTTCAGAAGACATCATACTGTCTGAGTCTCCCTCTTCCTCCGATGTAACAACATAATGGCGAGGGCACAAATCCTTCACGTGACGAGGCACACCGTCCACCAAAATTGACTGAGGGCTGATCACCTTGGTCACCTCACCCTTGCCGAACCTCGTGGTACATCGATTTTGCGGTCTTCTGACCCATACGCGATCTCCAACCTGGTAAAAGCTGTTCTTGGGACCTGGAGACGCAGTTGCGAGATTGGTCTCCTTTACTCGAACTTCATATTGATAAATCCTATTGGTAGGCACAGTGGAGGGAGATGTGTCGTCTCTTGGTGTGATGTTATACCAGTAGACAGCCTCCTGTATGGGACAACACATTCTAGCCGCTATTCGTTTCACTGTACGATGACATCGCTCCGCTATGCCATTCCCGGCTGGAGCGTATGCACAGCGGAATCGCAAGTGAACTCCCCATTTACATGCAAATGCTTGGAACATATTGCTGCAGAAAGCTGTGTCATTGTCTAAAAGGAGTTCATGCGGCGCGCCACGCTCGAGGAACACTGCCTCCAACTGATGAATCACGCTTGCCGAGTCCTGCCTTGCCAATTTCCTCCAAATGGAGAAACGCGATGGACCACAGTCTGTTAAAGTTAAAAAATGGAAGGTGCCATAATGCGTGATATCCATTCCAATTTTCTGCCAATTCTCGTTAACTTCCAGCTTTCCCTTTTCCCACCTGACTGGCGCTGGGTCAATGGACTGACATTCCTCGCATTTCTGTATGACCGTTCTGACAGTTGCTTTTGTCGTGGTTGGACATCTTCTCCTGACAAAGTAGGTAGTGCGTCGCACCCCCGGATGTCCACTATCTTTGTGAATAGCCATGATTTGACTCTCATCCAGCTCGTCTGTGTGGACCGCGCCTATCACTGGGTCAAGACCGTTTTTCTTTTTCATTGCCTCAAACCACCGCTGTGGCACTCGTGTCAGTCGGTCAGCAATGTTTCGTGCTGATGGAACCAGCGTCACATCCACTGTCAGCCCGTACTCTTTCACGAGCTCCTTAAGAGTGCTTAATCGCCTCCTAATAAGCATCTCGCTTGCTGCTTTGGTGCATACTCGCGCCTTTCCAGTTAGCGTGTCTGAGACCCAATGGTATACGCAAACAGAATCTGTCTTTATGTGTAGCACCTTGCTCTGCCACTGGAGAGCCAAATTGATGCCTTTCAATACGGCATCCAGTTCAGCCAAGTTGATATGTTGAGAGTCATCTTCAGGTCGCAGCCAACATGCATCTTCCAGCACAGTTTCACACATCTCCAAGGCTGCCCCAATTGCTAGGGAGCTAGCATCGACCCATACATTCAGCTCTTTCCCGTCCACACACCAATTTCCCTGTGCCGGATCATTCTGCTGTGCAGATTTTAAGGTTTCGAACATCATACGATGTAGTACGGCGTCCCTTGCTTCATCATCCCAGCCCTTCGTTACCGAACTTACTCTCCTTCTGAGTATTCCGCAAGCCACACGAAGCCAACCGCACACCGGAAAGTGCCCGACAAGTCGACCACACAGGGAAAAGATTGTTCGTCGCGTAACAATACTGGGAGCCTCCGGAATTGCATTTCCTCGCTTCCACCGCAGTTCATTGCGTTCCATCCTGACTGCCAATCCCAGCACCCGTGCTCCGTCCTTCAACTGCTCCGGGTTCTTGCACTCCAACCCGAACTGCGCGAGGTGTTCTCTCACACGGGTCGTGGGCACCACGTCTTCATTGACAAAAATGTCATCAATGTAAGCAGATGCTGCGCGGCTTATAACTTCTTCCTGAGATAGTACTTCGCTGACAATTGCTCTCATTATCAAGGGAGCCACATTCAAACCAAACCCCAGACGGGTCAGACAGTATTTTTTCCCATCGATTTCCACAGTCTGGTATGGCCACAGTGTCTCATGGACCCGGACTTGTAGGTATGCTCTTCTGAGGTCCAGTAGAGACACGTTAGCACCTTTTTGTCTCCACTCACGCAGCTTAGCCGCACAAACATCTGCGTTGGCCGTAAATGCGTCTACGTAATGATTTAGCTCCCGGTAGTCCATTACCGGGCGCACTTTGGCTTTGTTCTGCTGTATCACAGCCATCAGGGGAATTAGACCTTTGGGGGGTCCCAATTTATCCTCTGGGTATGGCACGAGCCAACCATTATCTATCCAGGTGTGGAGCTTCTGCGCGTATTCTTCACAAATTTCTGCTGGCACTGGGTACTCTGACACTCGATTATGCAGCCTTTCAGGGGGGTGGTCCACAGACCATTTCCACGATGCGGTCCACGTTCGGTTTTGATGGTCAAAGGTAGCAGTGAAATCTGGTTCATCGATAGAAATGGCTGCGCATTTAATACTTTTCCTGGCGCCTAGCCGCACTGATCCTGTAGGCTTGACAACGACACCTCCTAGAGCTTTTATGGCGTCGATCCCTAGAAGCAAGTCAAATCCCAGTGGCTTGCCATGCACCACCAACACATCGACTCTGGCAGACACACCTTCATCAGTGGATACAGAGACCGTTCCAACACCGCAGCACGCATGGGACATTCCACCAATTGTGTTGACATTTACGTTTGTTTTTCTCCAAGACCGGCACCGGTCTGCATGTAAAATTGTCCTGGAGCATCCTGTATCAATAAGCGCCAAACATCGCGTCCCGTCAACATGGATGCTTATCACCGGGAGCGTCGTGTTCACATCTTGGTTGGGAAGGAGACTGGCGCTTATGCGTCCTCCCCTTGCTCGTTTCCCGAGCAGTTCCGAGCCCAGTGTCCACTCTCACCGCAACGGTAACACCGTGTTCCACGTTTTCGACAGTCCCTTGCAAGGTGGCCTTTAACATTGCATTTGAAACAGGTCAAATTAACAGGATTATTCTGGGCCCTGTTGTTGGGTGAGCGTGTGGCCGCAACCACATCCTGATTTTGTTCGCCAGTCGTCGTCAAAATTCTCGCTCTCGACATTAGCTCCCCCATGGTCAGGGCTTTGATGTTCGGCACCTGTTGAAGAGCAATTGAGATGGTGTCAGGGAATCCAGTGACAAAAATTAATTTTGTGAGTCTCTCTGAGCTTTCTCCTGTGAATCCGGCTAATCCAACCAACTGCCTGATTTTGTTGGCGTACACATCCACACGTTCACCAGCCCATCTAACCATAGTTATTTTTCTATATGCTGCAAACGCGTCATCAGTAAATGCCTCCTTTAATCGAGCCTCAATCTGATCTATTTTCTTTTGATCGTCCTCCTCCATTTCCATGTAGAGGGCCAGTGCATCGCCTTCCAGGTATAAAGGTAGCAGACTCGCTACGTAATCCACCTGCTGAAGTTGTGCGACAAGTCTCACTTTTTTCAGCCACGCTACAACGTCTCCCTCGCCAGAGAACGGCTTGATAATATCACTGCTTATCCGCACCTTCGCCATATTCGGGCCGAAATAGCTTGAAACAAAAATGTAGTAGGCAAAAAAAAAAAAAAAAATAAATGTTCTGTCAGCAACAGTACAACTTCAAAATAGTCAATATCGCCCACCTCCAGAAGAGAGGGAATTCCTGTCCGTGATAACCGTGGTAAAAGAAGACACACTCCAATCGCCAGAAATACCCACACACACAGTTTGCAGGACACTGCCGACTCGTCTCTAGCCTCCTGCTTTTATAGTGGCCGGGAATTATCCATTTGCATAATCACATGAGACAGAAACGTGATTTTCCGAGAGTTGCATGGGGTAAATGCTAATAAAAACCCCCGGACGCCATCTTGGAATTCTCTTTTTCCCCCCAACTGGTGACACAACAGACATACCTGAGGTAAGCTCTTTTTTCCCTCATTTTAGTTATTGCTGCTTCTGCTACAACAACAGAACGAAAAAGGTAATCGCGAAGAAAGAGAGAGCCTGTTTCCTCTGTTTGACTATAGGTGGCGTTACTGTCTGTCCACCCAGTTACGGAAGCAGAAAATGTATATAATGGCACTCTTGAAATAAAAATAAATGTTTTTGTTATATTTTAATTAAACAACGGGATTTAGGGAATGAGATGAGAAAACATGAATTAACGAACAAAAATATATTTCAGGCATTAACAATTTTACAGAAATATAAAATATACTTTGTAAGACCAAAGTTTTTTAAGAAGTTTTAAAATTCATGAATAGGAAATATATATAAATATATATAAAAAGGTTCGTTGTGTGTGTGTGTGTGTGTGTGTGTGTGTGTGCGCGCGCGTGTGTGTGTTCAACCTTCTGGGTTGCATGTATTTATTGGAGATTAAGCAACAGGGAAAAGGGATTGCAGCGTCGCTTGTTCCATTCTTCTGGGAGTTTGGAGAGTGAAGGCAGGCGAAAGCGAAAGCGGTGTCCAGACAGAACTCTGAAGCCACTGTTTTATAAGCTTGTAAAATTTCATACTGGATTACTACATTCGTGCATAGGTGTTACTTTTTAAGGTTTGGAAATATTTCCATTGGTTGAAAATTCTTTGATTAAAACACCTTCACGTTAAAAAGTTGGTAGCTTTAGGAATTGATGAAGAGAGCATATGGAGTAACTGGATTGCGGGAGGGGGTGGTGGTGGAGAAAGAGGGTAAATAATCAGTACTATTTACATTTTAGCATTCTTCGAATCGCATCTCAAAGATGTAAAAATCTGAGTGGAAGAAGTGAAAAGGAAAGAAGACGGAAGGGTAAGCCGAAAAGAAAGAAAATGAGGTAGCCTATTGTGCCGGTTTGGCTAGTGAACTACCACAAAAGCATGCAATAAGCCTATCTTTTCCTCAGAAGGAAGAAACAATGCCTGGGAGCATTGTTAAGCATAGGTCAAAATAAAACCTGTCAAATTCTTCTATTTGTTAGCTTTACCACGACGGCAGAGTTAGGCACAAGGTTGGTTTTCAATATGGGAAACATCCAGCTTCCCCACCACCATCACCGTAAAAGATTTAATAGCGTAGTCTATAAGGATTTCTTATTTACTAACCGAGGGTTTCTCAACACCAAAGCCAATAGATTTTAGTCCATTGTTGAAGTGACTTGTTTCCAGTTATCTGTGTTATTGTCCTGGTCCTGTGCAATTCTCTCTCCCAGGCTTTATCTCCTCACCTTTTGAGAAGAGGGTAGTTTATTGCTAATAAACCTCATAAAATCATGCCATAAACCCATCCTCTCTGAGAAAAGAAAATGTAATGCCTAGGTGCATTACCGAGCATAGGTTATTATTAAAAAAAAAAAGAAGGACAAATTGTAACAGAGCTCGGATGCATACATGTCAGAACGCGTTACTAGACAGAGGATCACGTTAGACACGTAGGTGACGTCACAACCGAGACAAGAAGTCACACATGGCCTGAAAAGGTGGAATAAAGGTTTTTTGTTAAAACCTAAAACAATAAGTTGAATGTGTTTCCTTTTCCTTGCGACGGAGTCTACAACGTGTTGGGTCTCTACATGTTAACGACTGCATTACAAAATTATCTATTTATTTCTCCCCTGTATGAACACAGATACTACTCTTTGCACAGAGTTAAACAACAGGTTGATTTTCAATGTGGGGAAAATCCAGCCCCTCCCTTCTACCAAAAATAATTAAATCGCCTCAGTCTAGAAGGATTTTCTTTCACTGATCATGAAAAAAACATGGAGTGTAGTATCGAAACAGATACTACACTTTGCTTCCAGAGTACCAAAATATTTTTATTGATAATACAACAAAAAATAAACAGTTTCCTTCTTTTGTGTGTTTGTTTGTGTGTGTATTAGAGAGAGAGAGAGAGAGAGAGAGAGAGAGAGAGAGTGTGTGTGTGTGTGTGTGTGTGTGTGTGTGTGTGTTATATCGTGAATTTCAATATAAGCAAAATAATTAATCCGAGGCAGAATAATTAATCTAACGACTAATGCAAACTTTATCAAATATGCAACAAGCTGAAAAATAAACCCTATTTATGTCATATAAAGCGGACAGTACGGATCAGCAGTTTTAACACTTTTCAACAGATCATGTAGATAGGAATTTTGCATTTAGCTTGGATTAAATGAATAGATAGAGAAAAGCGTCAGGAAAGACGAGGGAGATGGAGAGAGAGAGAGAGAGAGAGAGAGAGAGATAAGAGGAGTGAAAGACAGTGTGTGTGTGTGTGTGTGTGTGTGTGAGAAAGAGAGAAGTCTATGTTTAGTGTGTGCTATTGTACTTGAACCTAAAGTTCTGTCAACGACATTCAGCACTATCTTATTAATATAGCAACTAATGCAAATACAGGGTGACCCAAAAAAAACAAAGCAAAAGCTAAATGGAGGCCATCTATAACATATGCTGTAGAACGGAGAAAAAAGGCCAAAGACCCTATTGTTTTGATGTGATGTTTTGAATATGATAAACTAGTTATGACCAAAGTTTCATTTCATTCGGACAAAACACTAAGAAACAGGACCTAATTAGAGTTGGGGCCCGTTTTTGGGGGTCACCCTGTATATACATCATAATATGTACGGCATAATCACGTTTCACACATCGGTTCCCGTCAGATCACCAAAGTTAAGGAACGATAAGCCTGGCCAGTACCAGATGCGTGACCATTTGGAACTTCCAAGTGCTGTATGTACTCTCCGTCCTCCCCAGTAAGCATTTGAGTTCACTCCTAGTAGGCATTTGAGTTCACCCTAGTAGGCATTCAAGTCCTCTCCAGTAGGCATTCAAGTCCTCTCCAGTAGGCATTCAAGTTCTCTCGATTAAGTATTCAGTAATGATTAAGTTCATTCATATAAACATTTAACTACTCTCAAATAGGCATTCATGCTCTCTGGTAGACATTCATTTCTTCACAGTAGGCATTCAAGTTCTCTCCAATAGGTATTCAAGTTCTCTCTAGTAGTCATTCACTTTCTCTCCAATACACATTCAAGTTCTCTCTAGTAGGCATTCAAGTTCTCTCCAATAGGTATTCAAGTTCTCTCTAGTAGTCATTCACTTTCTCTCCAATACACATTCAAGTTCTCTCTAGTACGCATTCAAGTTCTCTCCAATAGGTATTCAAGTTCTCTCTAGTAGTCATTCACTTTCTCTCCAATACACATTCAAGTTCTCTCTAGTAGGCATTCAAGTTCTCTCCAATAGGTATTCAAGTTCTCTCTAGTAGGCATTCACTTTCTCTCCAATACACATTCAAGTTCTCTCTAGTAGGCATTCAAGTTCTCTCCAATAGGTATTCAAGTTCTCTCTAGTAGTCATTCACTTTCTCTCCAATACACATTCAAGTTCTCTCTAGTAGACATTCAAGTTCTCTCCAATAGGTATTCAAGTTCTCTCTAGTAGTCATTCAAGGTTTCAATGTATGTGCGTATTTACTATATGTACAAAAGAATTGCGTGTTATTTATTTATTTATTTTTCGGACCATCCAATTCTAACACACAGATGCTTTGTATAGACGTACAATCTCACTGGGTCATCATCTGCATTCGTTAAGAGTTTGCTTCTGCTGAAATGAATTAGATAAAAGAATTTATTGAAATGAAGTTACGATCTGAAAAACAAGACTCTCCTTGTCATTGGTGCTGGACAAAGTCGACTATTGTATGACATGAACACTTTTTGCATTTTTTTTATCTGGACAATGTTTAAGCAGAATATATATATATATATATATATATATATATATATATATATATATATATATAGTCATCCACATACAGTACTGTTTCACTGTTTCACAGCTCATCAGTGCGGCTAGACAGGCAACTACCTCAAGCCAGGATTGAAACCCAACTGACTGTACGGCAGGCAAGGCTCCTAGCCATTGCACTATTGGCGGCTGCTGAACGAGTAGTGAATTTAACGATGTTTTGACATCGTCCGAGATACCTCCGCTCTCTCTCTCTCTCTCTCTCTCTCTCTATATATATATATATATATATATATATATATATATATATATATATATATATATATATATATAATTCCAGGTTAATATTTTCTAGAGGTGAAGCAAACAATAAACTTTTAGCAAAGTTAATACAAAAGTGCTCAATATCAAAGTAGGGCAAGATATACTTTTTGTTTTACATAATATTAATATGTCGCTGTACATTCATGTTTCAGTCAGCAAGTTACAAGTAACTAGAGACTTCTTCAGGCGATATTGCTTATACAAAAGTTAAAAGTCCACCACGATTGATGACACAACATTATTTAGCGATCAGAATGAAATACCCTACAAGTGAAAACAGCTGATAAACTTGATTATATACAAGTCTCCAAGAGAACGGTAGGCCCCAAAACAGTGCGTAGTTGCTTGGCATTATCTGGAGATCAGAATGAAATACCCCACAAGTGAAAATAGTTGATAAAATTAATTATATCAACTGACGAAAAGGGCATATTTTACTAATTTGGTCAAGAAAAAAATACATAGCAAATAAACGTTACCAAAGGCAAGGTAAGGTATGATTCTACATAACTGGATGAGGTTTTTGTGTTTTTACTTATTTTAAGGCATTTATTAAGTTTAAAGCGCAAGTAGTGCCGGGCATTTAAGTTAAGTTAAGCATGTAGAAAAAAGATAGTAACATGAAACTGATATCTTTGGAGTCTCGAGAATAGCTTAAAAGTTAAAAATAAATAACAATTCTGGTAGAAATCTACCAACTCAGTTTCACCATGACATCTATTGGGTTATTTTATTGTCGTCGAAATCAGTCAGGTCGTCTATTTTTTAATAAAATCGATTGATTGACTGCTCTAGTTAGCCCCCCCCCTACATCCTCCTACAGTGTACCAGGATGAAGCTTCACATGCCTCTCTGCAGTGACTTATTACTCAATATATTGTAGCCTACATTGCACTGTAGAGAATCTACTGTTGATTTTATAAAATTAACTGTAAATAATGGCTTCACTTTTACATTGCAAAAGTCAAGTATCACGGATCAATTGTGCTCTAAACAGAAACATTTATTTCAGAGGCGCCCCTGTCTTATCAAAGAACCAACTGTTGATTTTATTAAATTAGTTTTACATAATCATTTAAAGTTAAACGTACAAAAGTCAAGTATCATCGTTCAATTGTGCTCTAAAATCTAAGATTATAAAAGAATCTACAGTCGATTTTATTGACTGTTTCTTTTTTTGCTTGTGTGGTGATAAAATTCCCAAATGTACTTGTGATGTTAGGTTGTATAAAAAATTTTAACTTTGGTCAAAAACCGGGCTTCCTTCTTTCATTGGATTTTTTTTTTCGATTATGGATTATTGATACTTGTCAGATGCATTCCAATACAAAACCTACGCAAGAACACTCCCAGGCACATCGAGTATCTTCATGTGAAATTAAAAAAAAATTTGGCCCAGCCGTTTCCGAGTCCATAGGGAACGAACTCACACACACACACACACACACACACACACACACACACACACACACACACACACACACACACACACACACACAAAGTTCCTTTTATATAACAGATATATAGATAGATAGATAGATAGAGATCTTTTCTAAACTCTCTTTTGGGGTTTGTATTACTGTACACATAGATTCGAAAAAGTTGTCAAAAAACAAATATATAACAAATAAATGTTATCAAAGGCAAGATAAGTTACTTTTCTGCCAAACTGGATATATTTTTTGTGTTTTTATTCAATGTAACATGTTTATTCAGCTCGAAAAACATAGTGTTTACCGATGTATTCGAAAATTCAAGATGGCGTCTCACACCCTCTTTAAAACCGTAAGTATGGAAAAAGGTGTTATAAATAAAAAACTAGACAAAATACTATTAAAAACCCGCCGAATATATGTCAACCTATGTCACGGTAACATATATTGAGCGAGTTTTTAACAGTATTTTATCCGGTTTTTTATTTATAACATCTTTTCCCACACTTACCGTGTTAAAGAGAGAATAAGACGCCATCTTGAATTTTCGAATACATCGGTAAACACTGTATATTTTTCGAGCTGAATAAATATGTTACATTGAATAAAAACACAAAAAATATATCCAGTTAGGTAGAAAAGTAACTTATCTCCCTAATAAAATAAATATTTCAACACAAGCTACTGAATAAACGAACAAACGACTTCGTAAAGCTTGCAAAGAAAAGGTTTATTGAAGTAAGGCAAGATGCCATTAGGATATAGCTGGGATAGAACTCGTCTGCCTTTGCCTGGTAGTTATTCCCAAGTGGGGACCGTCGATACCGATGTAGGCAGAGAGAGAGTGAGGAAACAGGTCCGCTCTCTTTGACGTCTCGCTGGAAAAAGGGAGAGTTTTTCTTGTCCGGGACGGAAGCAGTTATAGTTCCTTAAGGGGGTAAGGAAGATCCCTGCGCTATGCCTCTGATTGGTCATATGTGCCATATCACTGTATGTTTATCGAGCTGAATAAACATGTTACATTGAATAAAAACGAAAAATATATCCAGTTTGGCAGAAAAGTAACTTATCTTGCCTTTGATAACATTTATTTGTTATATATTTGTTTTTTGACAACTTTTTCGAATCTATGTGTACAGTAATACAAACCCCTCTTTTGTTCTCCCTTGACACCAAAACAAACAGAATCTAGACCAGGAGTACCCATTACAGCAATCACAATCGTGATCGACTGGTCGATTGCAGAGACATTGTGAATAAATCGATTAGTATAAAAAAGAAAAGTTGGGGCTGGTAAACTTCCACAACTGGAGACACAAGAGCCATCATGTGCACAGCTTGAGAGAGCATGCCGGATAAAATAAATTGGCAATTGTCTATCAGAGGTTGACAAACGCTATAAATACTTTGCTTTACTCGAGCTAATCGCTGCTTTCATGTGATGCCTTTTATAAGAAGATGCTGAGTTTGTTTTACTTGCTGCAAAAATTGCAACACTGTTTCATCTGAACTCCAATCTCTGGTCCCTCCTCGCCAATCATTCACGAAAAACACCCGTCTACAGGGTGGTCACAAAGTCTGGCTACATAATCTACATTTGACCAACCAACTCTGGTGTTCTGACTTCCTTACTCCTCCCATATCTCCCACCATCCCTCAAAGACGATCTGCCTTCTTTGAATCTCTTATGCCACTCAAAAACTGATGCTTGATTCATATAAGATAATCCAAATCCTGTAGACTTTTTGACCACCCTGTAGCTGAATCCACTGTGAAAAATTTCCCCCACTCTTTATCTGTGCCCAAATCAAAACGCGGATTCCATGAACAAAACTTCTTCCTTAGAACTGCACGCCTGTGGAACTCTGTTCCGTCTGCCTGCTTCCCTCCGGACTACAACTTGGATGTCTTCAAGTCCAATGTTAACAAATTCCTAATGAACCGCCCCCTTAAGTAAACATTTCAGCAAATCTCCTCACTAACGTAATGTACTTGCAATAACCCTTATCCCTGAGTGGCTTCCAGGCCTTGATAAGTGGTGATCACTGTGTAAAAAAAAAAAAAAAAACTCTTCTGGAGAGAGGGATGAGATTCGGACACTATAAGCCGACATTCAGTTGATGCAGAGCTCATGGACAATTCTGGAACTCACAGAGGACCCCAACATCGGTAAATTCTTCTTGATTGCATTATTTCCATCCATAGCCCTTGAGCCCCTGGAGGGGTATAGGCCATCTATAACTTTTGTAGATGTTTTTGTAGTGAGGAGTTTTTTTTACAGGGTGTTGCGGACCAGGATATAATAATCCTAACTCGCTACAAAAGAAAATAATTAAATGAATGGAAAGAAGGAAACAAAACTCAATTGCTGAATAAAATAAACATGTTGTTTATTTTATGTCAAAAATAAAGGGTTTAGGTGGAACACATGTTCATTCAGTCATTGACGACTACGTGCGTGGAAAAAAAAAAGGAATGAAGTAGAGGAACGATAAATGGCAGTCCAGCATGTAGAAAAAGAAAGAGAGAGGGGATTGACCTCAGTAAAGCCGCGCATACATGGTAGTAGTTGTCCACGTGGAAAAGTCTTCAAGCCAAAGGCTGTGGACGCGAACTTGTCTGGTTGATGAACCAAAGCAAAAGGGGAGAAAGAGAATGTTGAATGGTGTTGTTGACTTTTATAAGCGGGGTCAGTGTTCTGACTGCGCGTGTCTAGATTTCCTTTCAGGGGAAGTGACGTTTCCCATGTGTGCATACATGTGCACGTATGTGTGTGTACATGTGTGTACGTTAGTGTGTGTGTGTGTATGCACATGAATGTGAGTGTATATATGTGAACGTGAATATATGTACCTGTCTATGCGTATGTGCGTGCGTACATGTGAGTGTGTGTATGTGAGGAAAAGAGCATGTTCGAACAAGGGTGAGGGTGCTGGCCCCATGCCCGGCCTTCCCAGAAGGTACATACAATGCCTAGCCCCTTCCCAAATAGTCACCCATCTGGTATGGCCAGGCTCAACGTTGCTTAACTTCGGTGATCTGGCGAGAAGCGGTGTGTCAACGTGATTGTGCCGTACAATACTGCATTATTTGGGTGTGTCAGCCTTTTACCACATGAAGATCATTAAGTGCAAATACCGATTGATGAGCATCGATAAATCTGCCTGAGTCTGGCTATTAGCAGCTACTGTTCAGAAAATGTCTCCCTGACTTATTCCATCTAATGCAAGTCATCAGAATAAAGTAATGACAAAAAATGTACAGAGTTGTACTGAGTAATATGGGTTTATGCAGTAATGCAAGGTACACCTGCATATACTGCTATGTAAAAATAATTTTCTATATATTTATAAATAATGTGTTTTTACTACACGAATCCAGTTGGTCCTGCTTCCCAACATAAACTTACTCCAGCTCTTCAAGGCAAGCCAATTTTATCTGGCTCATCCGCACAGCACGTGACAACCCCAACACCCACTCAGCTACATAATGAGGGTCATCTCCTTCCTGGTTCTCCAGTGACATCACCAGATATCCCCACGGAACAGGGCACTACATTGGAGAAGGGGACCCCCAAGAAACTTCCTTGGCCAGGTTACTTCCCCATAATAAGGCTGGTCACCAAGAACTTCAACTCCTGCATCTTCAACCATGTAACCCTATCATGTGACCTTTCAAGACAAACTGTCTGTTGCACTATGTTTCCATATTGAAAAATGATTAGTTTACCAAAAACTGTAACTTCAGTTATTTTCGAGGTATATTCAAATGTAGGTTCACAGGCATGACAGACGTGATAATCTCTCACACACTGGAGAGTGACTGCAAATTTGTACCTGTGATTTTTGTGTATTTTTTTTCTCCAGCCAGTCTTCACCACTGGCAGTACCAAAGACTTGGTGGAGGAGGCATAGAGGACTATTATTCATTTTGTTGTAATACATGCAGTGTTGCTTGCTATGTGTATCCCTACTACGTGTGAATAACACGCTCTTGTATTTGTTCTGTTATTCAAGTATCCAATAAATCCTTGGTCATTGCGACACGCCAAAAAGTAAACTGTACTCATCTACTGGTAGATTATTTTGTCTTAATCATGTCATAATGCTGAAAAGGTGTGTGCACCCCTGATTTAGAGCGTTGTTGTGGGGGCTTATTCCCTATGAGGTCCACCCTCCTAGGTCTTACCTCCTGACTTTCAGGTGGACTAACTTTATTGCTTACTGCCTGAGGTGCCTCTTTGTATCTTCTAAAACTGTTTGGTTCTTGTCCAGAATTCTCCTTATATTACAAAAAAAAAAAAAAATTTTTTTAAATAAATAAATAAATAAAAATCTATATGATGTATAGACCATGACAAAACAAAAATATCATATCCCAAAAATCACATAAATTGATCATGTAGTTTTATTTTTATAAAGAAAGTCACTTTTAAGCGACTAATTGAAATTTGTTGGCATCACAAAACGTAAGTCTTGTAAGTTTGAATTATTGAGTTATCTCCCTTTTCTTTTTTTTTTTTTTAGATTGTTTTCAAAATGATGGACAAGACAGCCGCTCTTCTGTTACACATAAAATTTAATTTTTTTTATTAAGAATAGAACTACTTGATCAATTTATGTGATTTTTGGAATAAGATATTTTCATTTCATCATGAGTACATACATCAATATAGGATCTGCAGCAACCCGCTACATCTGGCTAGAATGAAACACCTATGGCTTATTAAAAACGCATAAGAACATGACGTTGTGATGCAACCACACGCATACATAAAAGCAAAGAAATTATGTTTACGCTCCTCCGCGCTTGAATACGGTGATCAGTCCCAAAGCAGTAAGCGGGCACTATAAATGCATTTACCTGCCAAAATCCAACCAGTTTCTCTCCAAATTCTCAAGTGCAGCACGTGTTCCAGGAAGCTCTGTCTTCGTGAGGCATTAAAACACCCATCATGGTTTTACGCGGGCAGCAGGTGAACTACAATACCCATCGTGGAAATTCATCATATCCAGCAAGAACTCAAACCTCCAGTTAAATATTCGTATCCCAAACCATTGTCCTTACAATATGAGCCCCCCCCCCACACACATATAGATTTCGGACTGTTTCCACTGGGAAACAAACTATATTGACTCCAAGCCCTCCTGCAGCATACCTATCATAAAAATCAGTACTTTCAAGCCTTGTGCCATACACACGAAACCCGCACACCAATAATCATTCATTTAAAATGTTCAAACACAAGAAAACACTTATGTTGAAACACTTTATTTTAATACGTCTTTCGCATAAATAAATAATATTTATTTTATATAATTTTGTGCTCTTTATCAAGTGTTGCCTTTTCCTGAATTCATTTTTATTTCTTTATTTAAGGATGTAAATTGGTAACCCTTTGTAGCAAAGAGAGATCTCCCTGTAAGATCGAACGAGAGTTAAGCTAATCTATATATCTATAAATATGAAAGTGTTTGTCTTTCTGTGTGTCTGTCTACCTGTGTACATTTCGCTACACAATAACTCTGTCAATTTTCAGTCTACAGACTCGAAATTTGATATACAGAGTACTGAGATTTGAGAAAATCTTTGTAATCAGTTTTCGGCCAGAAATTTGGCTGTAAAAAGGGCCAAAATTCAACGATTTGACCTTTGGGAACTCTACCAAACTCCTCCGCTAATTTTGGGTCTAAGCACTTGAAATTTTAGATAGAGATTCCTTGGACATGGATCTAACTTAACAACTTGATTTGAGCCTAAAACAATAAATGTTAAGGGATTATAATAGGGGTCAAAGTTAAATTACTCAGACAATTTCTGGTCTAAACATTTGAAATTTGACATAAAGGGTATTCAGAGATAGGGTAAGCTTTTTAATCGGTTTGGGTCGAAAATTTTAGCTACCAATATATAAATGTATGTATGTATGTATGTTTGCATGTCTGCCTAAAACTTTCGACAGAGGCGATAGATTTTCACAAGATCAGTATCGTTTTTAAGCTCGACCTTTCAGACGATGAATAGAATATCAAAAAATTGGGTAAAAACATTAATATCTTCACCTTCAACTGGGCACTTTTCTACAGGGAGGGGTCGCTTTTTTTCGCCGATATTGTCGAAAGTCATCCCTTCTTTTCGATTGTCTAGCCTTAATTTAAGCCTTTGTCACTTCCGGTTTGGCAGCAAAGACGTCACATTTTTTCCCCATTCTTTTCCTCCTTCACGGTACGGGTTCAAGCCTGCCTTCCTACTACCACTTTTTTTTTTTTTTTTTTTGCTCAACATACATCTCCAAACACCCGGGCAACGCCGGACTGAAATGCTAGTTTACATATAAATTAACTCACACAAAGAGCAAAGAGCATAAAACCGGGTGACATCTAAAAGGCAAACTACACATGCTATCTGAGCATCCACCGTGACGAATGGACCTCACTAAACCTTATGAATTGGTGACCTCGTTTAATTTATTATTAATGGTCCCGAAAATGCATCCTATAGGTCAATTCTGTTTTCCTAAAAGTTATTGTTGCTTGTGCAGATTAGTCATGTTTTAAACCGAACGCATTTCAGGTGAAAACATTAACTACTTACGTGTGATATCACAATTAGAATACATTTTGGCGAATCTGAACGAGCTTTCCCTTTGCCGTAAAATTATTATCGTCGATAACTTACTTAACTTTCATATTAAAAAGAAAGAATTTAAAAAAAAAGTTTATTTAATGACTTTTAACGTGGAGGATCACTTTTAAATTATAATGTTCTATTAAATTGTTCTTTTACACCACAAAAATAGCTTAATAAGAAAGGTTTTGCTGATTGACAGAAAAGTGGGGTATCAATTTAATAGAACGTTATAATTTAAAAGTGATCCCCCATGTGAAAAGTCATTAAATAAACATTTAAAAAAATTTTCCTGCTAATATGAAAGTTCTGTAGTGGTGGTGGTGGTGGTGCAGAATAGGACTAATGAATTGAATTGAGAAAGAGACGAACTACGTGTTAAATTGAATTTTTTTTTTTTTTTTTACACAGTGATCACCACTTATCAAGGCCCGGAAGCCACTCAGGGATAAGGGTTATTGCAAGTACATTACGTTAGTGTGGAGATTTGATGAAGTGTTTAATTAAGGGGGCGGTTCATTAGGAATTTGTTTACATTGAACTTGAAGACATCCAAGTTGTAGTCTGGAGGGAAGCAGGCAGACGGAACAGAGTTCCACAGGCGTGCAGTTCTAAGAAAGAAGCTTTGTTCATGGAATCCGCGTTTTGATTTAGGCACAGATATAGAGTGGGGGAAATTTTTCACAGTGGATTCAGCTAGACGGGTGTTTATCGTGAAAGATTGGCGAGGGGGGACCAGGGATTGGAGTTCAGACGAGCACCTGCCATGGAAATAACGATAAAACAAGGATAGGCTCGCAACGTCTCTTCTGTGGGAGAGAGGTTGCAGGGTAGAGAAAAGGGCACCCCCCCACTAAGCCATGAAGTCTAATTAATTGAATTAAACGAACTATTATTAATTTTGTGAAGAAACAAGTGAAAGAAAAGAGTACTACACGTTTTTAGTTTGGCGTGCGTCTCTCTCTGTTTACTGGTGAGAAAGAAAGTCTATTGTCATAGAGAGAGAAAGAGAGAAAGTCAATCCAGTTTGGTGTGCGTCTCTCGCTGTTAGCTAGTGAGGAGGAAAGTCTATTGTAGTATAGAGAGAGAATGAGAAAAAGTCAATCCAGGCCATGGAGATAGAAAACGTATAAAGGGTACATACTGTCTGTTAGCTTGTGCCCCATACATAGTAGCAAGGGACGTGACGTGTGCGAGCGCGCGCCTCCCGAAAGGGAGGCGGCTGGTTTGCCGAACCTCTCAGCTCGAGAGCTGGTCCGAAAAGAAAGATGCTGCTTATTGCTCTTGCTTTTATAATTGTTTCCGGTGGTCTTTTGCATATGTGTGGATTTCTTTTGAAAGGGGAAGTGACGTTGTCCTTGTGTGCGTACGTGTGCGCGTATATGAGTACATGTGTGTACGTTAGCGTGCGTGTGTATACACGTGAATGTGAGTGTATGTACGCGAACGTTAATATATCTACTTGTGTGTACATGTGCGCATATGTTTGTGTGTGCGTATGTATATGACAAGAAATATGGCTTGAGATGTGAACGCGTGTTTTTGTGTGAGACTAGAAAAGGCTCCCACAGTTAAGTGGGTTATCCACGATTATCCGCAGAAAAAAAATAAGAAAACATAAAAAGGAATTAATTTTACAGCAGTGTGTTTTAGGTTTGCCTATTTTTTTTTTTTTAAATTAAGAAAACTGATTCAGTAGATGTGCTAGATGTAGTTTTAACCCACCCCCTCCCAGCTAATTGTCTGTTTAAAATTAGCGAATTTATATTTAAAATCAAGGGAGATAAGTCAGGTTGTCATACTGAACTGGCGGCACAATTCTTGCACGTTAAAATATACGATCAACTTTGATAAACTCTACTTTTAATTGTAATTATTTTTCTACTGGATCGTTTTTCGTAATTTTTGGAATTTAAATTAATTTCGACATGACACGTAAGTATAGTCACCACCAAAAATGGCCGAAAAATCAAGTTGTTGTTGTTTTTTAAAACGAAATTACATTTATTAAAATCCATTATTTCTGAGTAACTCTTTTTCCAGAAAGATAAAACCCTTAATTTTATCATATAGAAAGCAGAATAATGTAAAACATTTTCTACTATTTTTAATTTAATTTGAAATGTTAAATTTTCCCCAAAAGTTTACAATTGGCGTTTTTTGTTTTGCACAAAAAAACGTATATAAATAGTTAAAAATAAAAAGGTTTTTGAAAGAATTAATTTGTTTATTTCTTGTCTAACTAAGATCTAGGGTGATTTTCTATGAGAATATGCAAAAATATTATAATATAAGTACCTGGATTTCAAATAATTCCACTTAAGTACATAAAAATGTTTTCCCCTGAAATGCGTTACTTGGAACATCACAAATCTACACAAGCACCAAATTATTCACTAAAGTCGACTCCTCTAAAAGTGATCCCCTTAAACGTGTATCCTAAATAGGGTAGAGTGTAGTATCTGTTCTTGCTACACTCAAGTTAATTTGTCCTTAGTCAATGTAGAGTAAACCCTTCTATACTAAGGCAATTTTTATTTCTACCTACTTCCAGAGTGTCTTTTTTTGAGGAGTTGTCCCCCCCCCTATTAAAAACGACCTTGTGCCACGTATTGTTCTCGAGAGGAAACAAATAAATACAGATATTTTATTTTCTTATGCAGAGTCTAAAAAAAAAAAGAATGATATCCAAGGGAGATAATTCTAAATACACAGTAGATAACTCTACAAAGCAAAAAAAAAGAGGAAAAAAAGTGTTATCCAAGGGAGATAATTCCAAATGCACGGGAGATAACTCTACAAAGCAAAAAAAAAAAAAAAAGTAAAAAAACACGTGTTCGTTTTGCAAATTAAGGTAAGCAGCAATGCTTAGCAGCATCGCTCCTGAATTATATTCCGTTTCAAATTTTAAATTGCTTTAAATCCTTTAAAATTGGATTTTGTGTTACTTTCACTTAATAATATGTTATATTATCTGGAATTAAAAACAAATTCTTTTTACGGATTTTTATATTTCAGCAAGGATCTGTCCTTGTTAATTTATATTTGTTTATTTCGATTACTCGGTACTTCTGCAGTTTACGGACTGTTCTATACTTTTTAGATAGGATTTTCCAGTTAAATTCAATTTTTTTTTTTACAATATCTTTTGTTTTTTAAACTATTGGCTAATGGTAGAGAATAGTTAACACCCCAGTTATTTTAAGAACCAAACTGATTATTAACTAACAGGCTTAACCATTTCTCCATGTGGACAGTTCGAAATTCCGTCTAAGTTCTTCAGTTTTACATAAACTCTCCCAAGTTTGAAAAGATGCACCTGAAGAAGATCGGGTGTTACATCGGCTGAAACGTGCATAATAAGCAATATGAGGATAGTCGTCCGAACAATACGAATTATCAATTCTCATCTCATAAATACCGGAACATGCGTTTGTGTGTTTCCTCGTCTTACTAAAAAATGTTGGTATTCTTTTTTTTTACGACATGCCCCAGCGTAGTATAAACATTCCCAACCTCCCCATGTTAAGAACGGCTTTGGGAATAGAAACCCCCTCCCAACCTTCCCATGTTTAGAATGGCTTACGAGGTTGGAGGTGTCTATTCCGAAAGCCGTTCTTAACATGGGGAGGTTGAGGGTGTTTATACTACGCTGGGGCAGGTCGTAACAAAAACAAAAAAAAAATATTAATCCTTTTTACGGAAGGTCATAAGTGTCAATATTTAGATCAGCTGATTTTTAAAAAATAATTTATTATCGTCGTCGGAGGAGAAGGAAGAGGGAACTGAATTAAGTTGAAATAAAACTTAGTACTAAAGTTGACAAACCAGAAGAGTAAATGACCCAAACGGGAAGTCTTTAGGGTTTGTATTACTGTACACATAGATTCGAAAAAGTTGTCAAAAAACAAATATATAACAAATAAATGTTATCAAAGGCAAGATAAGTTACTTTTCTACCTAACTGGATATATTTTTCGTGTTTTTATTCAATGTAACATGTTTATTCAGCTCGAAAACCATACAGTGTTTACCGATGTATTGGAAAATTTAAGATGGCGCCCGACTCTCTCTTTAACACGGCAAGTTCAGGAAAAGATGTTATAAATATTAAACTAGACAAAATACTGTTAGAAATTCGTTCAATATATGTTACCGTGACATAAGTTGACATATATTCGGTGTTTTTTTAATAGTATTTTGTCTAGTTTATTATTTATAACATCTTTTCCCAAACTTACCATGTTAAAGGGAGTGTCGGGCGCCATTTTGAATTTTCCAATACATCGGTAAACACTGCATGTTTTTCGAGTTGAATAAACATGTTACATTGAATAAAAACACAAAAAATGTATCCTGTTTGGTAGAAAAGTAACTTATCTTGCCTTTGATAATATTTATTTGTTATATATTTGTTTTTTGACAACTTTTTCGAATCTATGTGTACAGTAATACAAACCCTTATTAGTAATCGAAGAGCGGCTGCCTTAAAAAAAAAAAAAGTGTGTGTGTGAGGGGGGGGAGATAATTCGATAGTTCAAGCATGCGAGATTGATGTTGTAATGCCCACGAATTCCCATTAATAGCACAAAAATTATTTTCTTTATAAAAATAAAACTACTTGATCGAGTTACGTGAGTTTTGGAGTATGATATTTTCGTTTCGCCACGGATATGCACATCATACAGATTTTTCTTTCTTTTTTTTTTAAAATATAGGTGGAAATTCTAGACAAGCACCAATGTGAGGACTTTTAGATATAAAAGAGTTGGTTGAAAACTTCCGAGGTTGGGGGGTGTTTATTCCGAAAGCCGTTCTTAACATGGGGAGTTGGGGGTGTTTATACTACACTGGGGCATTAGGGCACGTAGTAATTAGTTCTTTCTGGAAGTAATCATTATCTAGTTTAATGTTTTTGTTATTTCATGCTTCAGTCATAGTTTGAAATACTGATTTCTCCCTTTTATTTTGTCAACAGCTTCCCGATAAAAAAAAAAAATGGCATCTCTATTTTTGGCAATAAACTGTAGTAGTACCTATGTTTTCACCCAAAATACGTTGGTTTAAAAGATCGCTAATCTACACAAGTACCGAACCAAAGATTATTTAAAAATAGAAACAAAATTGTGTCTCATTTTCATCTAATACCGTTTAACATGTGAATAATTAGCAGTGTCAGAAATCGCCATTAAAAATGCGTGATAAAAACTTGAATAATTAGACTTACTATCTTTTGAAGCTTATAACTACTTGAAAAATGTAATTCAAACCCTAATTTTTTTTTCAATAAAAGGAGCAAAGACCAAATTTTAAAATAATAACAGGTTTAATAGCAAAATATGCAATGTTTTTTTAAATCGGTTTTCTTTAAAAAAGATTTCAAGAAAATCAATAAATTTTAACTTACTTCGAATATAATATATATATATATATATATATAAATTCCAAAAAATCACTTACCTATAAAATATACTAATCAATGGGTATTCCATGGTTCATTGTTAAGAATTTATCCATATTTATATTATATTCCATGTCCTTTTTAAATAAAATACTTTTTTAAGCAAGGATTAAAAAATACAGCGACATCAGATGTTTCACAACTGGAATAAAGGGAGACAAACGTCTCCTTTTCTTTGAGTTTAGAACTACGGTGGCCTGTAAGGACCAGAATTAATCTCCCTTTCTATTTCTGGCTGTAAACAAAAGTTAGTAAAGATGGGCCACCGTAACTTAAAAAATGATCACATTTCACTTATCAGTTTTTGCCGTTTAAAAAAATTCCACTCAACCGATTTTCCAATTTTTTTTTTAATTCTCTTGAAGAAATACATGAGTTTTTGATTAAATATATTTTATTGCTTCTTTATGGAGTGAGTTTTTTTTTTTTTTAAATAAAAAAAACCCAAAAAAACATTGAATGAAGTAGAAAAAATTGTTGTAGGTGTTCAATCTTTTCAGGACAAAATTTAAAAATGTGAGTTTTCACTTAAAAAAAAACCAACGTGGTTTTTAAAAAGAAAATGGTTTTAAACTTTTGACTTTACAAGTAAATTTGCACAAAACTATTCTCTTTTTTTTGTTTTAAATTAGATTATTTTATTTATTGATCTTTTCAATTTGCGATGAGGTGAGAAAATTAATTATTTTCATTTTAATAGACATTCCAAAATGGGTGGGTGAATTTAAAAAAAATGTTTGTCTAGAATATTATATTCAGTTTATTGGAAAGAGCATAAAATTTCACATTAAACCTGCAAATATTGTAAAAATTGAACCAATAGAAAAAATTTGATAGATTTTTAAATTGAAAAAAATTTAATTCATAAAATTCAATTCATTTTATTATGTAAAAAAAATGGCTGCATGAGTGTGCGCAGGCACTTTGTACACACTGTATTTTAAAAAATAAAAAAATAATATTTCTATTATTTTTCAAAAAACTTTAATAGTTTATTTTGGAAGCATATTCCATAAAGAAATTAAACAAACCACTTTAAAAAGAGAAATTACGAGTTTTGTATATTTTATTCGCAGTTTTGTGTTAAGGGTGTCAAAAATTCTGACACACCTAGTGAATAGTAATTGTCTGTATTTTTGAGATGAGTTGTTTTCATTGATTGAGATTGTTGGACTAATGTAAAAAATTGCCTGTCTATTCTTGCCATTATTCATCAGAGTTATCTCCCTTTACCAAATATTTTTTTACTAACGAGAATGAGGTGAATTTCTATTTCAGGAATGCCTGGAGCCAACACTATCGACCGTTTTGGGTTTCTGGAATACAGGCCCCGTTTCTTAGTGTTTTGTCCGAATGAAATGAAACTTTGGTCATAACTAGTTTATTATATTCAAAACAGCACATCAAAACAGTAGGGTCTTTGGCCTTTTTTTTCTCCGTTGACTGTAAAATGGTCAGAAAAACAATTGAATGTCCTCTGTTTTTTTTTTTTTGGGGGGGGGTCACCCTGTAGATCATGGGGCGAAATTGTTCTATAGAGGTCCTGATATTGCATACACCATTTTTTTTTTTTTTTCTAAATTTATTTATCATATAGTCATACAGACTTAGGGTTAATGAAAGATATGTGTGTTTAGGACTTTTAAAATGAAATTATATTCTAGTTTAAATTGATTTCAAATTCAACAAGTCCAGGTGTTGATACAAAAAAAACAAAAAAAAAAAAAATGAATTCTCGTTGTTTTATGACTTTTTTTTTTTTTTTTAAAGAAAGAAAGGTTTATTATTGTTTAACATTTAAGGACTTTTACAGCAAAATTTCACTTACACCCAGAAAATCAAGATTCTTGAAAAACTAAAAAAAAAAAATTGTGCTTTTGTGTTGACTTGTGGCGTGGTCACTGGCCTAGATAGGACCATTTTCGATGACGATAGGATCCTAGGGTATTGTCAAGAACCTGAGGTATGAAAGTTAGATTATAGCGAAGGATGAAAATATGTAGTCAAGCATGCATAATAAAAATAGGAACAAATAAACAGAATAAAGGGTCACCAAGTAGCAAGTGTTATCTAAAAACATAAACAGTTTTGTAAATGAAAAATGGGGAAAAACGGAATTTTATAACAACCATTTTTGTACAAGAGATTGTGATGAGCATGCGTTCAAGAATTGTATGCCAATGTCTTCGTCAGGCCTACCTACAGCGAAAATGCGTTCGTCCAAAGGCTATAAAAAGCCAATAACCAGAGCCATTTGGAGAGTAACTGCCAAGGTTGCTCTGATAACGTGTTGTGTTGAGTCATTTTGTTCGGGATCAGGTTCGAATTAACGAATTGCTATTTAGTGTTCAATGCCTCCGTTCAGTCTCGAAAGACAAAGGATACCCCCTGTAGGGGGAGCTGTGCGTGTAATTGTGAGGCAAGGTTTGCGCAATCACCTCTACTGAATCGGCACTGTTTGAGTTCAATGGCAAGGAGAGTTTCAGGACGACTGGAAACAATGCCGAGATAAATGGAGAGCACATATAGCACCTGGAAGTCCCAAATGGTCACCCATCTGGTACTGGCCAGGCTCATCGTTGCTTAACTTCGATGATCTGATGGGAACTGGTGTGTCAAACGTGATTATGTCGTATTTAGTGTTATTGCTTTACTATTTAGTTTTATAATTCTGCTATTTAGTCGCTACCGATATTGCCTTTATAAAATTTGATGATGAGTTAGAACGGCTAAAAGTTGACATGAAGTGAAAATCCAGTTGGTTTGCCCGGTCGTAAAATATGCTTAAATATCGTGCAGATTCATGCAGATTTCACATTTATTTTTGCAGACCCATTCTCTACTGAGTATATCATTCGAACGCTACCGTGTTTGGATATATGGTTCCTATTTATAATGCCTCCCCACGGGACAGAGTTAGACACCAGGGGCGTTTTTTAACGTGGAGAAAAGGAACAAAAATAAAAATTGTCTCAGTCGTGAAGGATTTCTCCTCCACTGACTGAGAACAAAAAATGGAAGTGCAGCATCTGAAGAACAGATACTACACTTTAATCTTGTCCCGAAGAAGAACTGCTTTAAAGCTTTACCGCTCACTCATTTTGCGACCAAATTTCAAACAAGTATTTTAATGGAATAGGCTCTGGTAAACGTAATAGTACTCATGTTCCTTTTGCACAAATACTCCCAACTAACCCGGCAAGCAGCAAAATTCCACCCTTTCATTGTAGAGATCCCTAGATGTTGAAAAGCTTTCTACTCCAATAGTTTCTTCTCTCACACTGCTAGACTTTGGAATTCCCTCTTGATCTCTTGCTTTTCTGACTGTACTGACATGCAGAAGTTCAAATGTTAAATAAAAAGCAAACAAAGGGATACAAAAAGAAATTTACGAAAAACAAATATTTATCGCACATGTGACAAGGGTACAAATAAAAGGGAGACAAGGGTTGAAACACAACAGAATGCGAGAAAGAGTGAAAACACGGACACACAAGTGGGAATGTTTTAAAGTTGATTTATTATGAAAATTTAAACTATGGTGGGAGGGGGGGGGAGGAATAAGATTAAATAAAATTAAAAAAAAACAAATTATGAGTATGTGGAAGGGGTATCTTAATCTGAAAATGCAGACGAGAAATATGTGGAAGGGGTATCTTAATCTGAAAATGCAGACGAGAAATATGTGGAAGGGGTATCTTAATCTGAAAATGCAGATGAGAAATATACCGATGGAAAAAAAATACACCAATACAAACAAAACAATGGCAAAATGAAACTCCCTACGGAGCGTCTCTGTAAACATGGTCCCAAACAGTAGCCCCTTACGTCTAAGTGGCACTATGCTTTGTTTGGGGTTAAAAAAGAGTAGAGAAAAATGCATGTTTCATACAAGTATCCCTTCATTTTCTTCTCTAAAACATAACTTTTATACCCCAATGTATATTAAATGTCGCTGTGATTCTTCTCTTTCTCTCTCTCTCTCTTTCTCTGTCTCTCTCTCTTTGACGGAATGGTCATTACTGACCAGCCAGGGCACTCTTCACAAATCATCACCATTAACTCCTGTTCTGCACCATTCTAAGCAACTCGGCCATGCTAATGTCCACAATGTCCTTCACGTCGTCTGACATTCTTGCGTCCTCTTTTGCCAGGGGTTCTACCAAAGAGCAGATCTTTTATTAGGACTTCTGTTCTGGCCACACGTCTCAAAAATTGCAATTTCCTGTCAGCGATGTTGTCCATCAGTCTTCGGCATAACCCAATCTTCACCAGAACCGATTTGTACGTTTGTTACACGAAGAAGTCTATGGTAGCACCACAATTCAAAAGGAGCAATTTTCCTATTGTTGACTTTCTTCAATTGTGATTCTTAGCTATACCAAAAAACGCTCAAAATAGCATCTACCAAGGCCAGGGACCATGCCACATTTTACCTTAACTGGGGTGGGTTTCATACGGACTCTGGGCTGCGTTCGATGCTCAGGTAACACTTGCTCATATCGCGTTCTTCTTAGCTATACCAAAATAGTCTCTATATACGGCACAATCACGTTGACACACCGATTCTTGCCAGATCATTGAAGTTAAGCAACGTTGAGGCTGGCCAATACCAGATGGGTGACCATTTGGGAAGGCTAGGCGCTGTATGTACCTTCTGGGAAGGTTGGGCGTAGGGCCAGCACCCTCACCCTGTAAAAAGAACTCCTCGCTACAAAAATATCTACAAAATTGTAGATGGCCGATGCCCCTCCAGAGGCTCAAGGCTATGGATTGGATGGAAAATAGTCTCTACCAAGGCCAGAGACCACACCACAGTCTACCTTGATTGCGGTGGGTTCCATATGGACTCTCGGCTGCGTTCGATGCTCAGCCAGGTAACACCTACTCATATCACGTTCTTCTAACTTGTAGATTGGAATTGATGCGTCTTGTCGGTATCCATTTTTATTGCTTGCAGATCTGCAGTCGTCATGGGAGGCAACAATGCCGGCAAAAAGCGTCCCCGTTCCTACTACAAGAAATGCATGTACAAGAAGCGTAAACGATGGAGCTCGATGGATGTTGGCATGCAGGGTTTCTTGGTCACCTGCAACAAGAACGAGAGCCAGGCTGTGAAGGAAATGTACAACCTTTTGAATGAATATGCTGACAAACTCTACGGACCCGAACAAGTAAGGAAGACTTCAGCTTCTTTCCTATAACAATCTTTTTTTTTTTTCCAATTGAAATTGCTCCAGACAAGGCATGAAACCATTTGATGTAAAGAACTAAAAAAAAGATACCATCTACTAACCAACAATCAGTGTTATTTCGATAGATTTATATGTTAGTAGCTGCATATACCTGGCATTGCCCAGTTGAAACATATTGCTGGGCAGAGGGATGAATCACATGCTATTTAAGATACACCGAATATTCTAGCTTGTTACGAAAAGTGACATGTGTTGGATTTAGTGAAGCATAAAATACATCCATTTTTGTTTATGAAAATCAAACATGAAGTAATTTTCATAACTTAAACAGGAAATAACTCTCATAGCTTAAATGAATACGTTTACTTATGATTTTAAATGCAACTGTTGTTAGCTATTAATAATTGAAAATAAATTAACTATAAATTAAATTAAAAATAAATTAAATAATTCAACTTTAAATAATCTATATATTAATATGATAGCGTGTGTGTTCTTTTGTGTGTCATGCTAACATCCGGGTTGTTTAATTGTTATGTACTTCCATTTCTTGTCATGAATAATTTTACCAAGAATTCTTCATAAGTTTTGGTTTCAGCTTCGACTTTAGAAAACCTATACACCTTTTTGCAACACGCTTTATATAATACGCTCCTCCTTTATCTTAGATTTCGATATAATTTCCCCTAACAACATTTGTAATGTTAATAATTTATTTCGTTTGTGATGAATCCCACGCTAGACGTCGCATCCGCATTATGTTACCTAGCAACGTCTCTGCTCTTCTGATGAGAAGCATTAGGCTTCGAAATACCTTGGTATAAAGAGCCCCCTCTATCCCCCAACTAAATGTTTGAACACCCTTATTAAATAAATGAATCGTTCTATAATATATATATATATATATAATTTTTGTGACTTCATTTTCCATTCTTATTGTTTTCCCATATATATATATATATATATATATATATATATTCAGAAAGTGTGAGAGAATATATATAATTATTTTCCACAGCCGAACCAACAAACAAGAAAGTCAACAAACCGGAACTTACACACACAAGAATGTCTATTAACTTGCACAGATCAAGCAACCCACGGCACAGATCCGACAGTGGAAAGAACCTACCTCATATCGAACAAGGGACGAGGCATCAAACCAGCTTTAACCCAAGCCAACATCTCACCAGTAGGAATTTTATATAATTGAAAGGACGATGTCACCCAACAAGCTGACCTCGCGAGTAATCAATAGAATGTTCAGAAAGTGTGAGAGAATATATATAATGATTTTCCACAGCCGAACCAACGCAGGTTGCTTGATCTGTGTAAGTTAATAGACATTCTTGTGTGTGTGGTGTGTTTGCTCAGTTGGTAGAGTGCTCCCCTAGCATACAAGAGGTTCGGGTTTCAAATCCTGAGCGCGGATATGTCTAACCGATGAGCCCAAATAAAGACGAAACTTGAGTCTTGGAATTCCAGTTTGTTGGCTTTCTTGGTTCCTGTGGGCTGTGGCGTTGGTTCGGCTGTGAAAAATAATATATATATATATATATATACAAGGTGTCCACAAAGTCTGGCTACAAAAATTACATGGTGTTCACAAAGTCTGGCTGCATAATCTACAGGGTGTCCACAAAGTCTGGCTGCATAATCTAAAGGGTGCCCATAAAGTCTGGCTGCATAATCTAAAGGGTGCCCACAGAGTCTGGCTACATAATCTACATGGTGCCCACAGAGTCTGGCTGCATAATCTACATGGTGCCCACAGAGTCTGGCTGCATAATCTACAGGGTGTCCACAAAGTCTGGCGACATTAAGTAGCCAGACTTTGTGGACACCCTGTATATATATATATATATATATATATATATATATTACACTGCAAACCGAAAGAATTTACAAGTATCTAAATTATTTTGTTAAGGAAAATAATATAATGTAAATAGTAGTCATTTTTATGTGAAGGTGAATTCTAAACATTACAATAAAATCAACAATATTGTAAGTTGTTATTAGTTTTAATATATTTTCAGTGAACAGAAACAATTTCTAAAATACAAAAAATAAAATAAAAATCAAGAAATATTTATTTTGTAATGTTTTCGCATTTTCTTATTAATGATATGATTAATAGAATAGGCTTTGCCATTAATATTTCAATATGAAATATGTTTACCGAATCATTTAAATATCGCTTTACTTAGATGAATCATTTGAGACGTTCAAATCTTCCACCTCTACATTTAATCTCTTATCAGCACCATGAACAAGATTTTTCAATTGGTCTTATGGAACTTCTCTGAACTTCTTTGCGAACAGTTTCCCACAGGTCATCTACGTTTGAATAATGCTTGCCATTCTCGTAAACATTCATCTTTATCAGCAACCGCATTGTCTCAATTGGGTTCAAATCAGGGCTAATAGGTGACCAGATTATTAACTTCAATCCATCAATCAGTGTTAAACCAAGATCTGAAGTACCTGGAAACATATGGAGGCGCATTATTTTGCATAAAAACCAAGGCTTCTTTTTCCTCATCCGATAGCCTTTGATGTCATGGGAGGAAATGTCTTGTTAGGAAGATGCAGTAGTTTTCAGAGTTCATTTTCAAGAAATCCTGCCCAAAACATGACCCCCTCCACCACCTTGTTGCTTTCTCATTTGAATCCGGGATTATCTTCCAATCAAAAGCCATCTTTGTGCCCATCCATCTGGGCCATCCAAGGAGGTCTGACACTCATTTGTCCAAAGTACCTTTGTAAAGTCTTGCTTCATGTATCTGTCTGCCCATTCCAGTCGTTTTTGACGGTGTAATTTTGATAGAGGAGAAGAAGCGGCCATTTTCTTGATGGTATCCAGCTTTCAAAGGTTGCGGGTTGTTTTGGGTATATCAACAATCCCAGCTTCATCAAAAATGGTATTACTGGTTGCATTCGGGTTCTTAATCAGTGCAAATTTCAATTTACAAACTTGTGCAGAAGAAAGAGCTTTTGGTTTGAATTTTGCAGTATGAAACCCCGCCGGTACGTCACGTCACCCAGTAAGCCCTTCTTCAGTGCGTTGGTGGAATCGTCTTTGCTGCAGTGTCCACAGGGCCGGATCTTCTGTGATTGTCTAGAGATTTTGTCTTCGGAGATCACAAGTAAAAAAAAAATAATAACGAAAACATCAGCACATCAGCAAATCGAAAATTTTGAATAAACAAAAACTTCAGAGATTGGGTTATATAGAATGTATTAAAAGAAAACCATAAAAGAAATATATACAAACATATGTACAGTTTGGAGTATGAATTTGTAAGCAAGCATTTAAACTTCTAAGTGGAGCTTCACAGGTCCATTAATTTAACTCTTTTTAGTTATCAGGCAAGAGGGGAAAGAGAGAGAGGAGAGGTGAGGTTGCTTGACTCTCGGACTCGCTCTGGTTTGCTCCGACTTCTGTTCTGTTTTGCTCTGACTTTCTTGGTCTTTATATAGTAGAGCACTGGGTGGGGCGACAATTCCCCATTCTTTCCCGACCAATCAGAATGCTCGATAACCAAATCGTCTGATCCTCTCTCATTGGATAATTTGACTGATGACAGAAATTGGCCACCTCCCACAATCCAAGAATAATTCTAACTCCTCCCCGATCAATCAAAAATGCCCGATGGAAAATAACCAGTTTTCTCTCATTGGATAATTTCCAAACTGTGTAATATGCGATAACCGCGTAAGTAAGAAAACTGCGTCCAAAAAAAAAAAATGCTTTGTGAATTCTGCCCTTAGATGTGACACTTGTCATTATCAAAGGAAATAAACAAATTATTATTCCTGTCAACATCTCGACAAAATATGTTATTGAAAATTGTCGGGTGGCAAAAATCTCTTGATGTATATTTCAAAACTGCGATTCGGTTTGAGAATGAAAACATTAGGAATGTTATTTTGGGTTCAAATGGTTTTATCAGAGTCATACCAAATCATTTAATATTTGATTCAACAAACATTCTCTGAAGCCGACAAATGCGTGTGTGAAATTTTAACTCCAAAGAAATTATTTATCTTTGCTTTGATCTTGTCACAAATATATTTTGTGACGCCAACAAATGTAGTTTTTAGTTCAAAGCAAAAACATAATCTATCTGTTGTTGTTCCAGCTGACACATTAATTGTGTCGTTGAAACGGTCGGCGCACTCTTTGAACCTGACCAATGCGTCTATGCGACTTCAAATCAGAGAAAAAATATCAACAATCGAATTATGCTTTGAAGAAAGAAAGGAAAAAAATACTTCGGCAGAATTGAAATTCAGCAAGATCTTTCTTTTTTTCGATGTCGGCTGGGACAAAAATATTAACATATATCTTTTAGTTAACTGGTGTTGCCCGGAATAAGATCTTAACATCTATCTTTCAATTACCTGATATTGCCCGGGATAAAATATTAACATTAAATAAAAGCGTCACATCAACCTCAATGGTCTGACGCTGCCTCTCCCCGGCGCCACATTCGCCCCCACATGGGGCGGCGACTCTCAACATGAGGACGACGCCCCACGTCCTCAACAACCAAAGAGGCTCTCCCAACCAACACCACTGCGTCTCAACCAAAAGTCAACGGTCACTGACGACTCCACGCTGCCTCTCTTTGGTGTTACAGCAGTTTTTATTCAAATCCCACCACCATTTTTAAGAAATTTCTTAATTGTGCGATGATCACGCTCCAAATGTTTGGCAATAAAGTAAGTTGACTTCCCAGTTGATAATAAATATATAATTTGTTTGGTTTCATGTGTTAATTCAACTCCTTTTGCCATTTTTATGGTGCTTGCAAACTTAATGGTTCAATTTAATTTGCCAAAAATTTAAAAAAAAGTAAAATTAGCTAAATATCTATTTCAATGAATCTGATGATAGAAATTACATTCGTTGGTTATAAAATATTAAGTTAGATTATTTCATAATTTAAACAGTCAAGTATTGGGAAAAAAGCAAAACTGTTTACCTGCAAACTCTTTAGCTCGCTTCGCAGTGTGTAATATAGTCATATTCCTCTGTGTTTTTATTTATATATATATATATATATATATATATATATATATATATATATATATATGTATAATGTTTGTTTTGGTTTTAGCGATATGTTTTGACTGAATTCAATTATTTACGAAAGTGCATTTTTACCTAAATGCGAGTTGGGAATAATTTTCCCTTTAACCAATTTGGTACCCCCACATTGCCTGATCATAAAATATACATAAATATTATATTTTAATTAATGCAGAATTCTTATTATAGAAGTACTATAGGCATTAACTGTAACGTTAAATTCCTTTAAAAAATATTTAGTTAAAAAAAAAAATGGAGCGAAACTGAGGCCATGTGCATGCGAGTATTATGTTTTTTCTAAACAGTTTACATTTTTTAATTAAAAAATAAAAATATTCAAGCTGAGATCGAAACCCAAACCGAAAGACAGTGAGTAAAATAGGATAACCATTAGGCCAGCTTGACACAATTTTTAAAAAGTGTTTTCAAACCTACTTATTCTTAACATAAGTAATCTGTCATGTGGACAATTCACTCATGCGCATTCGTGAAACAGCAAACATATAAAAATTTAATGACCCCCCCCATCTCCTTGCATGTAACAATATATATATATATATATATATATATATATATACTCGGGTTTTTTTATATTCAAAAGTAATGGACTAATGAATTCAACGAGGTTGTTAGATAGTGCTCAATAAAAAGAGCTGATAATACTTGTTTATTGTTATATAAACATGCTCACATCCCGCTGCTACAAATAGCCACTTGTTTCAATCAAACAACAGATATCATCAGGCAGCGACTTGACTATTCAAAAGTTCAATGAATAATGGATTTTTATTTTAGGTAGGAAATCTTTAGAAGTTGGAGTTAAAAAACTTAAAACACAGGACTTTAATTAAATAAAAAAGTAAAAAGGGAGAGGCAATTTAAATAAAGTTAAAAGATTACAATGGGGAGAGAGTGATTGAGAAGAGAAAAAAAAAGGAATAGAGACAGAAATAGAGAAAGAAAATAGAGAGAAAACAAAATAGAGAGAAAAAGAAGAGAGAAAATATATATATATACATATACATACACATACATACATATATATATATACATATATATACATATACATATATATACACATATATATATATATATGATATGGAGAAGAAAAGAAAAAAGATATAAATGGTTATAATAAAGAGAATAAGAACTAGAAGGAAAAGGAAAGAATAATGAGATCTAGTTAAATAGAGGAAGAGAGAAAGTAAGAATTTGACAGTATATAGAAAAAGAAAAAGAAAAAGATCTGCGTGTCAACCAATTTATGAACAATTATACAATTCAGTAATGAAACATATTATTACAAATACAAACAGAAGATACAGTCCAAGCGTCAGAAATGAACGTGTCAAAAAAGGCAGTGAATGTATTCAGCTAGCATATTTATCCACTTACATACGTCCACGAGTAAAATCAACGCAATTCAAACATACGTCTACCATTAATTAGGCCCTTTATGCTAAATGATATAAGTTTAAAGTTTTCGCGTTTTTATTAGATAAATATATGAATAAAAGAAGAAAATAATGATAAAACAATATTAAAATTATTATTAATAACAATAAACATAATAGTAATGATAATAATAATAATAATAATAATAATAATAAAAACAGAATAAAATTAATATTTATCTTTTTAATATAACATATTTAGTCATAAGAGGGGATTAAATAAATTAAATAGGTCCAATAATTATAAATAAAAAACTACTAATATTTATGTATATAAAAAGAATACAATACAAATATATATATATACACACACACAAATATATATATCCAAATATGCACACACATACACACACACATATATATATACATATATATATATATATATATACATATACATGCACATAAGTAAAGGTGTAACTATACTATTAAGTTGGAAGTTTAAGCTATTTAAGTATAGATATAAAGTCATATTAAATCACAAAATAATACATTCAAGACCAGATTACTAATAACACAGATACAAGTACACTTACCTATAAATATATAAATATATTCAGGCAAAAGAAGTAATTAAATCAACGAAATACTCAAAAATAGCGACGCACATGTAGATAGTACCCAAATTAAAAATAATAAGATACATATGTATATACTCACAGAGAATCAACCGACATACAAATAAGCATATATATATATATATAAAGATATATATATATATATATATATATATATATATATATAATCCTATGTATACACATACATACAAAAAATACACAAATATATGCACACAATCATATACTAATAAACAACAACGCACACACACATATATATACTCACACATAAATATGTATAATTTACATAAATTATATATATAGAAATACAGAAGAATACAAATAATTTGGCAAGAGTACAGATAGATGCATACACACATAGAAACATACAAATGGATTGAATAAACATGGGAGGGTATACCAAATAATATAGAAATATATAGATCTAAGTACACACGGTCATAAAATAAATACATAGACACATACATATACACATAGACACACAGGTATATAAGGTAGGAGAAGTAAAGAATGAAATCAGGAGAGGAGAAAGTATATTAATAGTATTTTAATAAATTATAGAAATCAGTGACAATTTTTAATTTATTTAAATTTTATATCTAAACTAAATTACTTAAAAGATGGGTTTTATAATGTTTGCAATTAATTGAATTTTCGTGCTTCTTATTTAATAATTTATCTCTTTCTCTAAAAGTAAGTATAAATAATTTCTCATAAAGACATAGGTAGCAAGGCGAGTTTAAAGATGAACAGGTTTTCGCTTTCTTTAAAATTTTCCAATTTACTATTGGGGAGTAACCTTGCTCTACTAGTTCATTGTAATATTTAGACAAGGAAGTTCTATTTTTGTACTCATTATTTTCAAAAGAGCACTTGTGACCGGTAAATCTTTCTTTAAAATTGTTATTTGTCATTCCTATGTAATATTTTTTTTCATTCGGATTTTCCTTAGTAGAAATAGTTGCTTGGTACACTACAGAAGTAATTTGACAATTTCCTTTAAGAGGGCATTTTGATTTAATTCTACAGTTACAGCTTTCGGTAGCAATGGGTGTGCTATTTTTGTTTAATATTTTGTTATTATGTTTTTTAATTATTTTTTCAAGGTTTTCATTACAGCTATAACTAAGTTTTATTGTATTTTTATTGAAAATTTTATGTAGTATATTATTAATAGGGAAGTGCTTTTTAATTAAGTTTAAGAATTTCATTCCTAGATTTGTTTTAAGTTTCAGATTAAAAGGGGGATTGTACCACAGAATTTTTCTCTTACGGTTTCTATTTGTATTTGTGTTTGGGTGTGTTGGTTCTATGAACTCAATTTGGGTGTTTTTGTATCCACTATCCTTAAGGGCCCTGTTATAGAAATATTTATGTTTATTAAATATTTCAAGATTGGAAGAATTGTCACTGATTCTTTTACTAATGGATTTGGGGATATGCCTAATGATAGATTTTGGGTGATTTGATAGGGGGTGTACATAAATTGGGTTTGAGTTTTCCTTCCTATATGGTTGGTAGATGCCTTTCCTTAAATCAAAGTTCACATTCAAAAAATTTACAGTTTTAACATCTGATATAATATCCACTAGTTAACTATCAAATTAAATCAACATATAAACTAAATTTATGGATTAACACAGCGGATACCATCAAATGGTTTTCCAATATACATAATAAAAAGAATTGTACTTTCTTACAATTCGATATTGTGAATTACTATCCCTCCATATCTAAGGAACTATTCGAAGAGGTGATGGAGTTTGCCAAACTCCTGTCTGATATAAAAGACACTGAAATTGAAATTATACGGACATGTAGAAATACTACATTAATTAGTGGAAATGATCAGTGGTTGAAAAAAGATCAAAATGACCTGTTTGACATTTCCATGGGGTCTTTGGATTCGGCTGAAATGACAGACTTAGTAGGTCTATTCATACTATACAACTTAACCAAAGACATCAATGTCATGGATATAGGCTTGTATCGTGATGATGGACTGATGATCATCAAGGAATCCAACGGCCCTAAATGTGAAAGAACCAAAAAGATTATCTTAAATGAATTCCGTAGAATTAAATTAAAAGTGGATATTATATCAGATGTTAAAACTGTAAATTTTTTGGATGTGAACTTTGATTTAAGGAAAGGCATCTACCAACCATATAGGAAGGAAAACTCAAACCCAATTTATGTACACCCCCTATCAAATCACCCAAAATCTATCATTAGGCATATCCCCAAATCCATTAGTAAAAGAATCAGTGACAATTCTTCCAATCTTGAAATATTTAATGAACATAAATATTTCTTTAACAGGGCCCTTAAGGATAGTGGATACAAAAACACCCAAATTGAGTTCATAGAACCAACACACCCAAACACAAATACAAAGAGAAACCGTAAGAGAAAAATTCTGTGGTACAATCCCCCTTTTAATCTGAAACTTAAAACAAATCTAGGAATGAAATTCTTAAACTTAATTAAAAAGCACTTCCCTATTAATAACATACTACATAAAATTTTCAATAAAAATACAATAAAACTTAGTTATAGCTGTAATGAAAACCTTGAAAAAATAATTAAAAAACATAATAACAAAATATTAAACAAAAATAGCACACCCATTGCTACCGAAAGCTGTAACTGTAGAATTAAATCAAAATGCCCTCTTAAAGGAAATTGTCAAATTACTTCTGTAGTGTACCAAGCAACTATTTCTACTAAGGAAAATCCGAATGAAAAAAAATATTACATAGGAATGACAAATAACAATTTTAAAGAAAGATTTACCGGTCACAAGTGCTCTTTTGAAAATAATGAGTACAAAAATAGAACTTCCTTGTCTAAATATTACAATGAACTAGTAGAGCAAGGTTACTCCCCAATAGTAAATTGGAAAATTTTAAAGAAAGCGAAAACCTGTTCATCTTTAAACTCGCCTTGCTACCTATGTCTTTATGAGAAATTATTTATACTTACTTTTAGAGAAAGAGATAAATTATTAAATAAGAAGCACGAAAATTCAATTAATTGCAAACATTATAAAACCCATCTTTTAAGTAATTTAGTTTAGATATAAAATTTAAATAAATTAAAAATTGTCACTGATTTCTATAATTTATTAAAATACTATTAATATACTTTCTCCTCTCCTGATTTCATTCTTTACTTCTCCTACCTTATATACCTGTGTGTCTATGTGTATATGTATGTGTCTATGTATTTATTTTATGACCGTGTGTACTTAGATCTATATATTTCTATATTATTTGGTATACCCTCCCATGTTTATTCAATCCATTTGTATGTTTCTATGTGTGTATGCATCTATCTGTACTCTTGCCAAATTATTTGTATTCTTCTGTATTTCTATATATATAATTTATGTAAATTATACATATTTATGTGTGAGTATATATATGTGTGTGTGCGTTGTTGTTTATTAGTATATGATTGTGTGCATATATTTGTGTATTTTTTGTATGTATGTGTATACATAGGATTATATATATATATATATATATATATATATATATATATATATCTTTATATATATATATATATGCTTATTTGTATGTCGGTTGATTCTCTGTGAGTATATACATATGTATCTTATTATTTTTAATTTGGGTACTATCTACATGTGCGTCGCTATTTTTGAGTATTTCGTTGATTTAATTACTTCTTTTGCCTGAATATATTTATATATTTATAGGTAAGTGTACTTGTATCTGTGTTATTAGTAATCTGGTCTTGAATGTATTATTTTGTGATTTAATATGACTTTATATCTATACTTAAATAGCTTAAACTTCCAACTTAATAGTATAGTTACACCTTTACTTATGTGCATGTATATGTATATATATGTATATATATATGTGTGTGTGTATGTGTGTGCATATTTGGATATATATATTTGTGTGTGTGTATATATATATATTTGTATTGTATTCTTTTTATATACATAAATATTAGTAGTTTTTTATTTATAATTATTGGACCTATTTAATTTATTTAATCCCCTCTTATGACTAAATATGTTATATTAAAAAGATAAATATTAATTTTATTCTGTTTTTATTATTATTATTATTATTATTATTATTATCATTATTATTATTATTATCATTACTATTATGTTTATTGTTATTAATAATAATTTTAATATTGTTTTATCATTATTTTCTTCTTTTATTCATATATTTATCTAATAAAAACGCGAAAACTTTAAACTTATATCATTTAGCATAAAGGGCCTAATTAATGGTAGACGTATGTTTGAATTGCGTTGATTTTACTCGTGGACGTATGTAAGTGGATAAATATGCTAGCTGAATACATTCACTGCCTTTTTTGACACGTTCATTTCTGACGCTTGGACTGTATCTTCTGTTTGTATTTGTAATAATATGTTTCATTACTGAATTGTATAATTGTTCATAAATTGGTTGACACACAGATCTTTTTCTTTTTCTTTTTCTATATACTGTCAAATTCTTACTTTCTCTCTTCCTCTATTTAACTAGATCTCATTATTCTTTCCTTTTCCTTCTAGTTCTTATTCTCTTTATTATAACCATTTATATCTTTTTTCTTTTCTTCTCCATATCATATATATATATATATGTGTATATATATATATGTATATGTATATATATGTATATATATATATATATATATATATATATGTATGTATGTATATGTATATATATATATATATTTTCTCTCTTCTTTTTCTCTCTATTTTGTTTTCTCTCTATTTTCTTTCTCTATTTCTGTCTCTATTCCTTTTTTTTCTCTTCTCAATCACTCTCTCCCCATTGTAATCTTTTAACTTTATTTAAATTGCCTCTCCCTTTTTACTTTTTTATTTAATTAAAGTCCTGTGTTTTAAGTTTTTTAACTCCAACTTCTAAAGAGTTCCTACCTAAAATAAAAATCCATTATTCATTGAACTTTTGAATAGTCAAGTCGCTGCCTGATGATATCTGTTGTTTGATTGAAACAAGTGGCTATTTGTAGCAGCGGGATGTGAGCATGTTTATATAACAATAAACAAGTATATATATATATATATATATATATATATATATAAAACAAACCAAGTTATGTGTTCATCAACGTTTCGTTTTTTTTTTGCGAGACTTCCTCTGGATGAATGAAATTAAGAAAACAAAACACCGGTACAAATATTTAAAAATAAATTTGATTTTTTTTAATTCAATTTTCACCTCAAACAAGGCACAGTGCCACTTTGAAGTAGAGGGCTACTATCGGGAACATAAGTTGCAGGGGCATTATGAAGGGAGATGAGCAGCAAGATGTCTGTTAACATTATACTTGAACTTCTGTATGTCAGTACAGTTGAGAAAGCAGAATCCCGGAAGGTAATTCCAAAGTCTAGCAATTCTGGGGAAGAAACTATTAGAGTAGATGGACTATTTGATGTATTGAAATGTATGGCTTTGTTTCATTTAAGAAACAAAAAAAAATTTGTTAGAAATTCAAAAAAGTGTGTGTGTGTGTGGGGGGGCTAGTGTTATGAAAGAGAGTAAGATCAAAATCTTTTTTTTTATAATGTCATATAGCCGTTAATATATTTAAAAAGATATGATGTAATTAGTATTCTTTTTGGAATAAATATGTCCGTTATAATTCAAATATGGATGTGAATCGGAAATGTAATGAGTGTATTTTTGCATTAATTAATGTAGGTGTTTTCTATGGTGTGAGAGAGTTAACCTATGTCTAAAATTAAATGTTCTTTTAATATATAATTCAAATCTCGCTAGATTCAGACACTCTGATGAATCGTAGACGACGAAACACGTGTCAGTGGATAATTATATTTAAAAAAATAATACATATGCCGTTCCCCATATATATACTAGCAGGCCACTCAGCATTGCCCGATCGTAAAATATACATAAATATTATATTTTAATTAATGCAGAATTCTTATTTATTATAAACAGAAATATTGTAGGTATTAACTGTAACATTAAATTCCTTTTAAAAAATATGAAGTAAAAATAAAAAAAAGATGGAACGAAACTGAGATATGTGCATGTGGGGGTACCAAACTGGTTAAAGGGAAAATTATTCCCAACTCGCACGTAGGTAAAAATGCACTTCTATATAAATAATTGAATTCATTCAATAAGTATTGCTAACAAAAACAAATAGACAACATCTACATAAAAATGCGATAAATTAGTAGTCTTGCGAGATAGCTCAGTGGAAGAGGCTTAGGCTTCTTATCACGATATATATATATATATATATATATATATATATATATATATATAGTCATAATTATTTATGAAAGTGCATTTTTACCTAAATGCGAATTGGGAATAATTTCCCTTTAACCAATTTGGTACCCCCACATGGGGAGCGGTATATGTATTGTTTTTAAAATATAATTATCCACTGACACGTGTTTCCCAGCCACTCTGATGAGACGTAGACGACGAAAAACGTGTCAGTGGATAATTATATTTTAAAAACTATATATATATATATATATATATATATATATATTCAATTGAGAATTGGCTTTGTAAGAATAAATATGAAATCTGTATGAATTACAATATATTTGAGTGCATTTTATAACCGCACAAGGTCGGGCACGTCTCCGCTAGTAGTACAATAATAAAATGAATAGAAATAATAGTATAGTTTCAGCTTCAGACAGACAGCTATTAAATCTCCATTATGAATAGATAAGTGAGTATTATTTTTTATACTTTTACAGAAGTAAATAAACTTATTATATTGCCATCTATTTTACATGTGTGTTTGTGGTATATACAGACACGTGTATACAACACATATGAGTACGTCACTCGAGGATAAGGGTTAATGAATCTAAGGTGGCAGTGTAGTAATCGTTAATGGTGTATGTTGGGTAGAATTTGATTATTTAAGGGAGCCGTTCAACAAGAACTTGTTTACATTAGACTTGAAGGCTACGATATTGTAGTCGGCTGGGAAGCAGGCCAGTGGAACAGTGTTCCACAGGTGGGCAGTTCTAGAAAAGAAATTTTGTTCATGAAATCTGTGTTTAGATTTAGGCACAGAGTGAGGAAAACCATTAATAATGGTTGTAGGTAGTTGAGTGTTTTTTTTTGTGAAAATTTGATTATTCAAGAGGATAGCTTAATAAAAACTACCATATTGTAGTCAACTGGGAATCAGTCCATGTTATAGAGTTCCACGGGCAGATAATTCTAGGAAAGAAACCTTGTTCATAGAATTTCATTTAGTTTTAGGCAGAGAGAGTAGGGGAAATTATTGAGTGTGGTTGTTGCTAGACGAGTGTTTGTTGCGAATATTCTGCAGGGGGGGGGGAGTGTCATGATGTTACATGATAAGGGCTGTCCCCTTTTCATGTAAGTATAAAAATAGAGAGATTTAGTTAAATGTAAAAATGAAATAGAATAGACGAAATTCGAACCTCATAATTTAGGTTTAGAAATAGATTACGAGAGAGAATTAGCAAATGGAATGTAAAAAACAAACCATTGTTTAGCTTAGAAATAAAATAGTTTTCAGAAAAGAATGTGCATTGTCAATTCTGTTATGAAAATTCAATTGAAAGAATGCAACTATAGGATAATTTAATAAACATGTTTTTAACATATTGGAAAATAGGTTACTGGGAATATAGGTTAAAATTCCTTTTGTAAAAAAACGAAAAAGTTTTGGACACGCATTTCCAGAACACGTGAAAGAAGACACATGTTTTAACATGTGTCTGACGTCATGGAAAATGGGAAGTTCTCGATATAGTTAGAAACTTTAGAGTTAAGCAGAGAGAAACTGGGGAAGTGTGAGGGAGAGTCTGAGGACGACAGACGACAGTCCAGACATGGGATTCGAACGTCTAGAAGCGAGACGGTCACCTTTGAAAATTAGAATGTGAAGCTTTGAATTCTTGACTCAGAAAACCACGACAGGTCGTAGAAGAAATAAACCCATCATGTGTTTTTATAAACGTCGTCTTTGTGTTGTAATTCTACCAAAAGGTAAAGTGGAAATTGTCATTATATGTCTTGTATATCATGTGTTTTAAAATGTCTTTACATACACAATATCTCCTCACTCAAAAAGCTTCTACACTTCTAAGTATGAACATTTTATATATATGAATCGCTTCATAACACGGACACAGAACGCAACAACATCCCTCTTAATAAAACTCTAATAAGACTCTCTCTTAATAAGACCTAGCAACAACAAGAAAATAATAATAATAATAATAATAATAAATATACAACAATATAAGGACATATATTCCTCTTAAAATATGAAGAAATTAAAATTTCTTACACAAAATAACATTATTAACCAAACATAATGATTTATAAATATAATGTATAATGAAAATAGTTATTAATATAATTAAATATTATAACAAAATAATAATACTTGAAATATCATATAATAAGATAAAATATAATACAAAAATAAATATTAATAATATATAAATTAAAATAATAATATTACTTTAATATTAGATAGTGAAAATAGCCTTTTAAGCGTTTCTAGAGACTTTTAAAATATAACTGAAAAAGTATTCTTTTTTCGTTGGTTCCAGAAGGTTTCTGGAACATTCTCCAGCAAGTACTATGAATAGAATACTATGCATTTGTAAAAAAACGTTACTGATTCATACACCAAATGAAAGGGACGCAAACTTGGGGTGACCTTCTTGCTAAAAATAATTAACCCCGGCCACTAACGAAAACTGAAAGAAACCTTGGTCGTAAATAAGCATACTGAATGTCAAGCCTAATAAACCATTCTTCAAACTAACCACAACAGACAACATATTGGTAAATATAGATTTTCCTGAATATTGATATTGACCAAAGTAAATATATTTGTGAATGTAATTTAAGTATTTTTGACTTATGGTACCTATTTACTATGCCTCCCCATGGGACAGAGTTAGACACCAGGGTCGTTTTTTAACGTGGAGAAAAGGTACAAAAATAAAAAATTGTCTCAGTCGTGAAGGATTGATCCTCCACCGAAAGAGAACAAGAAATGGAAGTGCAGGATCTGAAGAACAGATACTACACTTTGATCTTTATATTTAATTTATTTTGTTTAAAGAAAAAATTACAATTAAAAAAAATTCCAATATAAAATTAAAACATTTAAAAAAAGTAAATTCTCCAAGAGACAAAACAAATTTAGGCACAAGGCCCTATAAGATCTGGGGAGGGGAGTGTTGCAGGGTCTTTGTAACTAAAGTGAGAATGGCGTCTGTGGCGACTTTACTCTTGACTGGCAACATTTACCACAATACCTCATTCACTCTGTGGAATCTAAACCTAACTAATGAAAACCCCAGCGTTTTTACCAAAAGGATTAGCATTTCAGCCCGGCGTTGTCCCGGGTGTTTGGAGGTGTATGTTGAGAAAAAAATGTGGTTGTAGGAAGGCAGGCTCGAACCCGTACCGCAAAGGAGGAAAAGAACGGGGGAAAAAAAACTAACGTCTTTGCTGTTACGGCCACCGCCAAACTAGAAGTGACGTAGGTTTTATATAAGGCTAGACAATTGAAATGAGAGGGTAACTTTCAAAAATATCGGCGAAAAAAGCAACCCCCTCCCCCTGTAGGCCTTCTACTCTAGTAGTTTCTTGCCTGGGACTGCTGGACTTTGAAATTCCCTCCATTTATTGCTTCCCGGTGTATAATAACCTGCAGAAGTTTAAATGTAATGATTCCTTATATTCATAAATAATCTCCTTGATAAAATTGTCTCCGGTGGGTATACTTGCTGATGACATAAAACACTTCGAGATATTAAATCTTTTATTCATGTTAAAAATACAGTCAAAATCAACGATGAACAAAAAACTTAGGCACATGGCCAACTCAAAAGGGGGGATTGTGGGGGTCGTTTGTCATCCTTGTCACTCCAGAACTAAACAAAGTCAAAAGTTTCTCCCAGCTCGTATCTTCTTTCACCATAATACCGCATTCACCCTTTCATTAATACCGCATTTTGATCTTGACCAAAGGGCCAAGTGACTTATGGTAATTGCTTGAACAAAAACCTGTATTATCTCCCTTGGATTATACTGTGTGCTGTAAAATAGTTTTCGTTACTTTTCTTTGGCCTTCGGGTGTAGTATCTGTTCTCTCAGTTACTAAACTTGACCCACCACCGGGCTTTCGGGCTAGGTTAAGGTGTTTTTTCATACTAACCTTTGTTAGTTAGGACCGACCCCCTCCTTTGGGGAGTCAGGACCTAGAGGACCGACTCCACATTTGTGGGAGCTTGGACCCGGAAACCGATCCCCTCTTTTGGGAGACTGGAATCTCGGGACCAACACCACTATCGCTGGTAGTTGAGACCTTCTTTTTTCATTTGTTGTTTTTGCATGTTGTTTTTTCTTCGTTTCGGTCTCACTTCTCGAGACTGGGATGGTCTAATTTCTCAACACTTAATTGCCTGAGCAGCACTCTGACCTGCCAGGCCCAAACTTTGTCTATCTTCGCTGCTCTCCCAGTGGATCGAGCAGACAGGGTTCTCTTTCTCGCTTCCGTTGGGGTAAGTTAGTGGGTAGGGTGACGTGGGGTAGGGCGGGTGCTTCGTTTCTGCTCCCCTCTGTGGGCAGGGATGCCTATCCCCTCTCTCTCTTAATTGCGACGCGGCACTCTGACCCGCTAGCACCCACTGCGTCTTTCTTCTCTGCTCTCCCCCCTCGCGGGGGGATCTGAGCTGCTAACCCGACATCCCCGTGAGGGGAAGTCAAAAACTCTAATTTCTTCAAAGTCCGCTCCTCCCCCTTCTCCCCCTCCATTCCCCTGGGTTTTCTTTTCCCCCACTACACTTTGGTCCGCGCCAGCGGCCAGTGCAACCGCCACGATGCCAGGCAGGAGGGGTACGTCACCCCAAATGCGCAGCATCTCAACTGCGAACGACTCCCTATGTGAGGGAGCTGATGCATCTCCCGGCGAGACGGCGCCAGGAAACAAGGTAGGGCCCCGGCGCGCGGCGACCTTGGAAGAAAGCGGGAGGGTAGGGCCGCAGCCCGCGGCGACCCCCCGAAAAGCACCTGCAACCGCTCCCCACGAGGGCAACCCAGCGGAAAAAGCTGCCGTTAAGTCACTATCTGGGGAAAGTGCAGAACCCAGCCAACCAGCTGCACCCCAGGACGGCAGAACCAAGGGAGGAAGACCGGGGAACCTGTCCCCCGCTCCCCCAAAGGGCGACTCCCCAACAGAAAAGGAGGAAAACAGCACCGCGGACCAAACCGAGGTGCTGGATGAAGATGTAATAGCCTCCATCTGCTCACTATTCGGCGGGGAAGACAGTGATTGGCCCCCCAACACTCCCCAAGAGGACCAAATACGGAAAAGGGGTGACTCTCCGGCCAGTGGTAACAAAAGCAAGCTGGAAGGAGAGACACCCTTGACAGTATCCACCAAGGCTCCACCTGGGAACACGGCACCAGAAGGGGAGACACCTCCATCCCCCAAGGGGACAGCCACCCAGCAAAGGAAGAAAATAAGAAAAGGGAGCGGCCCGGAGAGCAAACCAAGCCAGGACGAAACAACGCCAAAGATACAATGGCCTACTTTGCCTGGTAACGGCCCCGTTCCGAAACCAAAAATGCCCATAACAAGAGAGAGCCCCACAACACCGGCTACGCCCCCCAACCCGAGTCCAGCTGACACCCACCAGGATGGAGGACCGGCATGGGGCCCCAAAGAGCAGCAAGGGAAGTTGACGCCCGAAGACTACAGAGCACTCTTCGACTCCACTTACAAGGAGTATACCCAGGGGAACAACATCCAACCCCTCCCGGGTCAAGTGGAAGTTCTGGAAAAAAGAGTGCTCTCGCTGATAACTTCAGACACCAAGACAAGGGGTCTGACGGGCGTCAACAAGGACACTATGATGAACGTGTTGCTGGAGCAGAACATTCCCGCCAACTACATCTGTAGAAGGAGTTACGCACAGTGGGATGTTCTGCTCCCCACCTCCGAAGACGCAGTCAGGCTGTCCAGGACCTGCCATCAGAGCAGGAACATAAAGCTCCAACCCATCTATATGAACAAGAGGAGAGCAAATGTTTCTGCTCTAAACGTCCCCTGCTATATGGAGGCCAAACAACTGGGGGCTATCCTAAGCCAGTATGGAGACGTAGAGGAAGTCACCCCGGTCCGCGGATTAAGAAACATCATGACCGGGGACTACAAAGTACAGATGGTCCTGGACAAGGCTGGATTCTACGCCATCCCAGCCACACTCAAGTTCGGAGAGTGGACACTCTCCCTTATAGTGGAAGGGAGGAGGCCTCATTGCTGGCTGTGCACACAACAAGGGCATATGGCGAAGGACTGTCCAAAGAGGAATGGAGGGAAGAAGCCCACAAAAGCGGCGGGAACAAGCGTGACAACAAATCAAGCCGCTGCTCCCGCGCCGGCCGCAAATCCTCCAGAGGCACCGACAGGCTGGGTGACGGTCGTAAAGAAAGGCAAGATCAACAAACAGCCATCCTTGCAGACAGTCACCCAAGACCAAGAACAACCGAAGAGCGAGACGGAGAAAATGGACACACAGACACCCTCCTCCTCAAACAAGAGAAAACTACCAGAATCTGAGGAGGAGGCCGCGTCAGAGGCAGAGGAAGAGACAACAACAGTCTCTATGGCCCTGAGCGCAACAGAGATCAGGAGGGCCAGGAGGAGGAAAAGCCGCAAGACACGCGCAAACCCTCCTACCCCCACTGAGACTGAGAAGGACTCCCTCGCAACAACAACACAGGATGAGCCCCCTGTGATCCCAACACCCCAGCAACCCGAACAACCTTCCCCCTCACCTATAAAGGCCCCAAGAAACTCTTCCCGCCCCTCATCCCGTGACAGGAGCCAAAAAGAAGAAAACGAGCAGGCTACCCCCTCCCCAAGCGCTCAGCCTCCCCATCAACCAAAAGAGGTCCCCTCCCCCACTCCCAAAGTTCGCACTGAACGGACCAAAAAGCTCCCCTTCCTGCCAGGAAGCAGGATTTGTGAAACAGACCCTCTCCAACCGGCTCCGGACCTTAAAGGACAACAGAAGGTCCGGTACAATAAACTCAAAAACTTTGAAAAAGTCGGTGGAGACCTAGTAACAGACCCCACTAAATTCAAGGACGCTCCCTTGTTGACCACTTTCGTTAGGGTCGACAAGGACGCTAGGACTGGAGGAATGTGGGCAATGATTAAGGCAGCGAAGAATGCGATCCCAGGCCAGCAGCTGGTGGATAGGGACCATCCTTCACTGACCAACATTTTCTTTAAATGTGAGGGTAGAATCCCCATGTATGTACACCCATCGCTATACAGGGCACTCAAACTAACCTTCCCCCTGGACGTGGGGGGCGTGGCCAAGGATGGATCACCTTCATCGGATTTACTTACCGGCAGCCTTGGCCAGGCCTGCCATGTCCTCACTGCCCAGGATTTCAGACCCGTCTGTGACAGTGCTTGAGGTAAGTGATCATGTCTTTGAACTTGGCTACATTGAATGTGAGGGGCATCAGGTGTCGAAGCAAGGCCTCGCGCGTTGTGAGAGACTTGGTGTCCCTCAAGGTAGATATCGCCGCTATCCAGGAGACCCACTTTGTTTGTGACGGGGATTGTCAGGTGCTGGTAAACGATTACGATGTCTACTCAGCATATGGCAATACCTATAGTCGTGGAATCTCCTTGCTAGTGAGTCGCACCCTGTCAGCGTCGGTGAATGTTGTTCACGCAGGCGAGGACGGGCGGGCGCTTGTTGTTGATATTGCTGTTAATTGTAGTGTTTTTCGGATTGTTGCTGTTTATGCTCCCAATGCTGCTGTAGAGAGGGCAACCTTTTTTCGACGGTTGGAGGGCTTCTTAGTGGATCCGGAACGGTTAGTTTTAATGGGGGATTGGAATGCAATCCTTGATCCCAAAATAGATAAGGTCGGGGGGACTAGCGGGTCGGCGTGGTGTGACAGCAGTCTGTCTGACCTGATGGCCTCGTGCGATCTCGTCGACAGATTCCGTCTGGATCATCCGGGGCGGGAGATGTGGACGTGGCATCCTGTAGTGCCTTCCCATCCAAGCACTTACTTGGATCGGATGTTAGTTAGAAGAGGCGATGTAGACTTCCTATCTTGCCCCACGTTCCACTTGCTAGGACACTCGGACCATAAACTTGTTATGGCCCGTTTGAGCTTAAGCGCTAGGCCTAAACTGGCCGGATACTGGAAGTTCAACAGCACCTTGTTGGAGCTGGAGGACTACCGGTTGAAGGTCACTGAGCTAATTCAGCGGGCTTTAGTGGGGGCGGTTACAGGGAGTAAGTGGTGGGTTAGTCTCAAGGCCAAAATTAGGCGCTTCTCTGTCCAGTATAGCCAACGCCTCGCGAAAGATAAGGCTAAGGCAAAGAAGCGTTTAGAGGATAAGCTGACCCGGGCGGTGGAGGGGGGGGACCCCCTAGAGTTAGCACTAGCTAAACAAGATCTCAACCGCTTGGCTAGCGAGCGGTATGAAGGTCAAGTAGTTAGGGCTAGGTTAAAGAAAGTTTCTAACGAGGCTGTGAATGTTGACGCTGTTGAGCGTAAGGCTGCTTTAAGGCGCGGTTCGGATGGGTACATTCGTAAAGTACATAACCTGGAAGGACACCCCTTAGTATCGACTCGGGAGATCTGCGAGGGGTTTCGGGAGCATCTATCGGTGCGCTTCACCCAACTACCCGGACTCAGGGTTGATGAGTTTGGCAGCTATTTGGCTGACTCGCCCCGCCTCACGGCGGCTCGGGCGGCTAGCTGTGATGGTCTTATTACTGAACATGAGGTCATTACTGCGTTGAAGCAGGTCGGCTATAACAAATCCCCGGGGCTTGATGGTCTACCCTACGAGTTTTACTTGAGGCTGTCGCCCATGTTGGTCCCTATTCTGAAGGATATGTTCAACCATTGGTTTGCCCAGGGTTCCATCCCTGGACAGGTGACCAAAGGTGTGATCACATTGCTGAGGAAAGGTCAACGGCATGGTGGGAGGGAAAACTTTGATGATTTTAGGCCCTTGACTCTGCTAAACACAGAGTTAAAGATTTTGGCAAAGATTCTTGCAAATCGCTTGCAGGTTGTCATCACTGACTTGATCGAACCGGACCAGACTTATGCTGTGAAGGGGAGATCGATTCAAGACAATTTGCACTTGATACGCTCGATCATAGAGGGGACAGAAGACGACGCCGAAGCCGCGCTGATCAGTTTGGATCAGTCCAAGGCATTCGATAGGGTCGACCATCGGTTCCTAGGATCTGTGCTAGAGGCCGCCGGATTTAATCCGGACTTCCGCAAGTGGATCTTTGTTCTGTATGACAGGCCGACGGTAGCGGTGCAGATCAACGGTAAGCTGTCGGAGTCATTCGCTGTCTCTCGGTCGGTGCGACAGGGTTGTCCGCTGTCGCCTCTGTTGTATGTCCTGGCGTTGGAACCCCTCCTTCGCAAGTTAAGGGACGAGGCGGCTACACCAGTCCTGCGCGGAATAGCTCTCCCTGGAGGCACACGAGCCAGGGTTTCCGCGTTCGCCGATGACGTCACCGTGTTCGTGTCTTGCCTCACGGACGTTCAAGCGGTGGTCGAGGCGCTCGCTCGATACGAAGAAGTAACAGGGGCCATCTTCAACCGTAGCAAGTCTGTTGGCCTGCGGTTGGGGGCCTGGACCGGGGTAAACTCGCTTCCAGGTATTTTCAGCTGGACCGATGGACCGGTCCGCATTCTCGGTGTCTGGTTTGGACCGGGACTTCAGCTGGAAAAGAATTGGTCGGAAGTACAGTCTAAGGTCAAATCGTCAGTAAAGACTTGGATTGGAAGGAAATTGTCCCTGAAGGGTCGGGCGGAGGCGTGTGCTACATACGTCTTTCCGCTCATCCTTTACCGTTTGTCTGTACTTCCTCTCCCTGCAGAACGACTAACCCGCTTACAAGGGCGCCTCGATTCACTTTTGTGGAACGAGGGTAAGCATTATGTCTGCAGAGAGGTCTGTGTTCAAAATCCGAGCGAGGGAGGCCTGGGTCAGCCCAGTCTCTTGTGTCATAGAAACGCCGAGAGATTGGCTTTCCTGGGTCGTTCGCTTGAAGGAGACGCTCCTTGGGTCCCTGCAGTTGAGAACTCGTTTCCCAACCTCAAACCCAACCCTTCGGTAGAAGGTCGTCGTAGACCGAAGGGGGAGTCCAAGTTTTTCTCCGAATGCCGAACCGCTCTTAGAGCTTTGCCGGGGACCAATGTCCTCGATCAGCCAAGGAAGAAACTGTATCGGGATTTAGTGGAGGGGACCGCGAAGGATCCACTTTGTAGGCGGATGGGATGGTCGATGGAGGTTGTCCGTTCTCAATGGCGTTGGGCGCCGGGACGGGAGATTCTGAATAACTCGGAATTCTCCCTGACTTGGCGACTGGTCCGAAATGCGCTGCCCCTCTTCGACGTACTTTTCCGGTATAAAGAACATACCAGCCGCTTCTGTCCGTGCTGTGACGAACGCGAGCCCGAAACAATCGAGCACGCGTTTTTTAGTTGCAGCCGGATACAGCCCCTATTAAGGTACGTCGAGGGGGTAACAGCTCGCATCGATGCCGAGTGTCTGCTCGATCTCGACGTAGGAACTTTTGTGTACAACATGGAGCCGCCGTTCCCCAGGGAGGAAAGTTTGGTTTTCCTGGCGATCCTAGCAGTAGCGCGCATGACCATTTGGATCGCGCGCCTCAAGTTGGTCCACGAAGGGACATCTGTTCCTGATCGGGATCTGATCGTTTACTTTAAACATTTGCTTAAAGTAAAGATCAGATGCGATTGGAAGAGGTTGCCTAGAGTGGAATTTGACAAGAGGTGGGTGCACAGCACTAGTTTGTGCATCCGTCGAGGAGCCAAGTTTCAATACGTGTTCCCTCCTTAGGCATGGCATGGGCGGTGCTGGGTCCTACGGAACCCATCCCGCCTAGGTTAGCATTATAAGTTCAGTAAAGTAACTCTTGACTGGTGGTACAAATGAGATCCTGTTCCTGATTTTATTTTTTGGTATTAGAGAACCTCTGAGTCTGCCCAACCCCCCTGCTCCTCATCTTTATTTTCTGATGCCCCCGATCACCCCCCTACTCAGAGGTCACCTTCCTACCCCCTCCATCCGTTGCTTTATTTTCTCCCACCTCCATTAAGGCGACTTCCCCAAACCCCATTAGGGATGCTCTGCTTGTTTTCGGTTCCCCGGAAAACAGTGGGGGATCTAGCCACATAGAATAGTACAGGGGGGGTCTTACTAACAACACATTAGTAGATTTTCCTTATTTTTGAAATGAACATTTTCATTAGTTTTTTCCCACTCCACGAACATTTTATGCCAATTAATTCAAGAACTCTTTCTAATGAAATCGAACTTTATTTTCTCACACATACACACACAAAAAAAAAAAAAAAAAAAAAAAAAAAAAAAATGCACACACAACATACAGAAATGAATATACAAATTGTACATAGTTAAATTTTACATTGAACGCTGGGGTTATTAGTTAGATTAGGATCCACAGAGTGATTGAGGTATTTTGGTAAATGTTGCCAGTCAAGAGTAAGACTTCAAAGTCTCATCTGTTACGTAGTCAAAAAGACCCTGTACCCTCCCCCTCCCAATCTCTTGTAGGGCCTTGTGCCTAATTTTGTTGAATTGAATTTTTTGTACGTTTTTTTTTTATGTTCAATTTTTTCTTTCTCAATAAAATATATAAACAAGATCAAAGTGTAGTATCTGTTCTTCAGATGCTGCACTTCTATTTCTTGTTCTCTTTCGGTGGGGGAGAAATCCTTCACGACTGAGACAATTTTTATTTTTGTACCTTTTCTCCACGTTAAAAAACGACCCTGGTGTCTAACTCTGTCCCGTGGGGAGGCATTGTAAATAGGTACAATAAATTTATTTTCTTTTTAACTCCATTCTCTGTTTCTGTTCACTTTTTTTTTTTATTTAATAATATGTTGCAGTGAATACCTCTAGACACACAAAAACGTAACAGGAGGCATAGGTTGAAGCTTAGTCGCGCACCTGCCATCGTCTGAAACATGAGAATAACACTCAAGATGAGGTCATTTTTTTTTTTTCAGCTGTCCACGTAGTTTGCTAAAACTGATATTTTGATTTTTACTTTAAAATTTTTTTTTTTTTTTTTTTTTTTTTTTTTTTTTTTTCAACTCTAGTATCTGGGAGTGAAGAACAAACACTTGGATGATAATGCAGAGAAATGTGAAGATGACGATGAGGAAGATGATGAGGAGGATGAAGAAGAAGATATTGAGAAGGCACTCGAAAAAGAAGTCTCTGCATTAAAAGAGCGGCTTCCTGCTGAACGCCGATTCCAACAGTTAGACACGGGTGCCAAAAACTGCCTTTTCATCAAAACAACGCTATCGACACCCTGCGAACTGATCCACACCATCTTGGAGGACGTGTACAAGACGCAAATACAAAAATCACGTTTTGCACTGCGGGTTCTACCAGTTCAGACCATCTGTCGAGCTAACATAACGGACATTTCTAATTCAGCCCAGGACCTGTTTGAACCTTTTTTCAGGACTGCTTATGGTACGATGCTGACCTATGGTATTTCATTCAAAGCACGGATGACCTGCAAGGTGTCAAGAGATGAAGTCATTAATTCTCTCTGTCATATTATTGCCGAAATGAATCCGTTGAACAAGGTAACGACATATATTATTTAATTGGAATTCATTATTGAGATGAGTATTATGTATTAATTTTTATTTATTGCGGACTATTATCCTCATCTTTTTCGTAGTTGTTTCGGCCAATTATCCCTCTGGCCTTTATCAGGTGGTAACCGCAACGGGATAGGAGCGCTGAATCCCCTAACTGCATCCTGAGCAATTACTGCCTTCATGGTTGTTGTTGTCTCGCCACGTTTTGGCCAAGTAAGCCTCTGCAGTAATTGCAGTGGATGCAGTCAGGAGATTCGGAGTTCCTATCCCGTCGCGGTTACCACCTGATGAAGGCCAGAGGAATAGTTGGCCGAAATGTCGTAAAGCAACTACAAAAAGATGAGGATAATAGTCCAAAATAACTAAAAATTAACAAGGTAACGACATGTTTGTGAATTACTGTTATAAATGCAATTGTTTATTTAATTTATATAATTTATATATTGATAGGATAGCGTGTGTTATTCATTTTGTGTATGTCACGCTTACATCTGAGTGACTGTCGTTGAATTGTTATGGACTTCCGTTTTAAAAAAAATTTTTTTTTTTTTATCACATTTTCACCCCAAACAAGGCACATTGCCACTTTGGTGTAGGGGGCTACTATCAGGGGCAGCAACTGCTGGGGCACTATATTGGGATTTGGGCAGCAAGATGTCAGTTCACGTTACACTTGAACTTCTGCATGTCAGTACAGTTAGGGAAGCAGGGACCTGGAATGGAATTCCAGAGTCTAGCGGTTCTGGGGAAGAAACTACTGGAGTAGAAAGATCTTTTACATCTAGGGATCTCTACTGTGTGGGGGTGGGATTTAGCTGCCTGTTAGGTTTGTCGAGGGTGTCAAATAATTTTACCAAGAATTCTTTATATATAGCACTACTAACCAAAGATCTAAAAGAATTTGGTTGGAAAATCGTGATAACTCCTGACCTAGCTTGGATTATTTCGAAGATTGCAAAACTATTTCATTGCATTAACATCATAAGAGAAAATATGAACTGAAATGGGACACGTACATCAAATCTGTTGCTAAGGTCGCTGGAAAGATGATAGGATCCTTCTACCGCTCCAGAAGATATCTCCCTATTGATGCAATTCTCTATCTATATAAAAGCCAAGTATGCCCAAGGATGGAATACTGCTGCCACATCTGGGCAGGAGCTGCTAAAAACAGCCTATCCTGCCTTGACAGAGTACAAAATAGACTTTGTGGCTTAATGGGGGATGCCCGTTTCTCTTCCTTGCAACCTCTCTCCCACAGAAGAAACGTTGCGAGCCTATCCTTGTTTTATCGTTATTTCCATGGCAGGTGCTCGTCTGAGCTCCAATTTCGAGTCCCCCCTCGCCAATCTTTTACAAAAAACACCCATCTAGCTGAAACCACTGTCAGAAATTTCTCCCACTCTTTATCTGTGCCTAAATCAAAACGTAGATTCCATGAACACAGCTTCTTTCTTAGAACTGCACGCCTGTGAAACTCTGTTCCGTCTGCCTGCTTCCCACCTGACTACAACCTGGATGTCTTCAAGTCCAACGTAAACAAATTCCTGATGAACCGCCCCCTTAAGTAGAGACTTTTATTTAATCCCCACACTAATGTACTGTACATGCAATAAGCCTTATCCCTGAGTGGCTTCCGGGCCTTGATAAGTGGTGATCACCTTGTAAAAAAAAAAAAAAAAATAAAACATTAGATTCATATAAGAAGTATGGCGTGCTTTGCTTGAAGCATTGTTAAGTAATAAAAGGTATTTTTGAAGGAATGTTCAATCGTTATGAGCCGATAAATAAATAAATGTTAAATAATTCAATAATTTTTTTTATTTTATTTTTTTTAAATTTATATTTACTAGCATTTCGGTCTGGTGTTGCCCGGGTGTTTGGATGTGTATGTTGAGCAAAAAAAAAAAGAAAAAAGTGGTAGTAGGAAGGCAGGCTTGAACCCGTACCGCGGAGGGGGAAAAGAATGGGAAAACAAAAAATACATATTTAAAGCTGTGACTGCATCAGCATATATGTGGCAATCCCCAGCCAAATAATAGCCAAGTACGTCCAAGGGTGGAATACTGCTGCCATATCTGGGCAGGAGCTGCTAAAAACAGGCTCCATGTTTTGACAAGCTTCTGGGATTGACCTTTACTCCTGATCTGAAATGGAACACGTACATCAAGTCTGTTGCCAAGGTCGCTTGAAAGATGGTGGGATCCTTCTACGGCTCCAGAAGATATCTCACTGCTGATGCAATTCTCTATCTGTATAAAAGCCAAGTACGTCCAAGGATGGAATACTGCTGCCATATCTGGGCAGGAGCTGCTAAAAACAGCCTATCCTGCCTTGACAGAGTACAAAATAGACTTCATGGCTTAGTGGGGGATGCCCTTTTCTCTACCCTGCAACCTCTCTCCCACAGAAGAGACGTTGGGAGCCTATACTTGTTTTATCGCTATTTCCATGGTAGGTGCCCGTCTGAACTCCAATCTCTGGTCCCCCCCCTCGCCAATCCTTCATAAAAAACACCCGTGTAGCTGAATCCACTGTGAAAAATTTCCCCCACTCTTTATCTGTGCCTAAATCAAAATGTAGATTCCATGAACAAAGCTTCTTTCTTAGAATTGCCTGTGGAACTGTTCCGTCTGCCTGCTTCCCACCTGACTACAACTTGAATGTCGTCAAGTCCAACGTTAACAAATTCCTAATGAATCGCCCTCTTAAGTAAACATTTCATTAAATCTCCACACTAACGTACTGTACTTGCAATAACCCTTATCCCTGAGTGGCTTCCGGGCCTTGATAAGTGGTGACCACCATGTAAAAAAAAAAAAAAAATCCGACAGAATGACAATAATCCAACAAAGTCTGGTAGTAGGTATTTTTTGAAGGCTTACAATGCATTATAAGCAGATAAATAAATAAATAAATGAATGATTCAATAATTTTTTTTTATATTATTTTTTTATTCATATTTATTTTTATCTACCTGAATTTGTTTTTTTTTTTTTTTTTTTTTCAACTGTGGATAGTACTTATTCCACATTTCCCTATGCAATAACTCTGTCAATTTCAAGTCTACAGACTCAAAATTTGATATACAGGGTACTGAGATGTGGGTTTTCGGCCAGAAATTTGGCTGTTAAAGGGTCAAAGTCCAACGATTTGACCTTTGAGAATGCTACCAAACTCCTCCAACAATTTTGGGTCTAAACACTTGAAATTTTAGATATAGGTTCCTTGGACATGGATCTAACTTAATAACTTGATTTGAGCCCAAAACAATAAATGTTAAGGGGTCATAATAGGGGTAAAAGTTAAAAAAAAAAATGACCGCTTTTCTTTTTTTTTTGCTCAACATACACCTCCAAACACCCGGGCAACGCCGGGCTGAAATGCTAGTATAATATACAGTTAAAGCAAAATAAATTCTTTTGAAATGTTAAAATATTTTTTACCCATTTATTCTTTTTTGTTATAATAGCAAAATCCGACACTTGAAAAATTAAGTTTTCATAAAAAACAAAACAATAACTACTTATTTATATCGATTTAATGTTATCTACCTGATTGTCATGCCGCAATTAGTTAAATATTACTGGAATATTATATCAGAAATTATTCCCATAATTCAACGAAAAAAATAACTTTGCCATGTTTGTTTGTGACGTAAACACAAGGGAAATAACTCTAAATTTAAAAAAACTTTTCAGAAATTACCTCCCCTGCTATTATGCACACTGCTCAGTCTATGTAAGCAAAACTTGTAAATATCTCGAAAAATTAGGAAAGAAATTTTTTTTTTTCTTTTCCTGCTTTTGAAGCGTTGTGTTAGTTAAAAATTGAAAATAATTATGCATATAGCTGAAATGCTAGCAAATATAAATAAAAAATAATAATAATAAAAAAAAATTATTGAATTATTTATCATTTATTTATTTATTTATTTATTTATCTGCTTATAACGACTGTACATTCTGCATCAATATTTTTTATTAGATTCCTATTTTAAAAACAAAACCTCGATAATTTTAAAAGAGGTGCATTCATAAGTTCGCTGGCAGATGGAATCAAGTTAGGATAAAAGTCGATGAATAAAGATTTTTAAAAATTGACAAGAACTATTGCAGAAATGCAACGTGATGACATGTCTGTGAAATGAGTTACTTTTATCTGTAATATAAATCTCACCTGTCTGTTTAAATGTATGTATGTTTTTATGTCTCACAAAAAGTTTCGACAGGCGACGGATTTTCACGAGATTGGTATCATCTTGAAGCTCAACCCTTTGGACGACAAATATCAAAAAATTGGCTCAAAATATTAATTCCTTCATCTCAACTGGGCACTTTTTTCGCTGCTTAATTTAAACCTACATCACTTCTGGTTTATTGATGGGCGCAGGGAACTGTCAGACTAAAATGCATAGAACTCATGTTACAGGTTGTGTGTGTGTGTATATATATATATAATATAAACGGGCTCCTTCAGTCTATGGATACCCACGTAGGGGCGCCTGCATGTAAATTAATTTAAACCTACATCACTTCTGGTTTATTGATGGGCGCAGCAGCTAATGCGTCAGGTTTTTTTTTTTCACTTTCTTTTCTTCCTTCGCGGTGCGGGTTTGAGCCTGCCTACCTACTACTACTTCTTATGCTCAACACACACCTCCAAACACCCAGACAATGCCGGGAAAAAGTGTTTCTTGTTTATTTAACGTTCTTATATTACTATTAAAATGTATGAAACAAATTGAGCTACGCAGAGTTATCCATGTTTCATCCTTCTAGGGAACTGTCAGATTAAAATGCATAGAACTTATGCTAAAGGTTGTGTGTGTGTATATATATATATATATATATATATGAAATTTATTTATACAAACATTGATGGCTACATATGTGCATACATGTTTCTGTAATCACCCGCGTTGGGGGATTACGTCTTCAGGCCAAGAATTCTCGATGATAATTCTTGGCCTGAAGACGTAATCCCCCAACGCGGATGATTACAGAAACATGTATGCACATATGTAGCCATCAATGTTTGTATAAATAAATTTAATATACCTGCTCTGTTCACTCATTGAGCACTTTTTGGTAGACACATGTTGTTTCATTGGATGTACTTCTGGGAAACTAAACTCTACTGACTAAATATATATATATATAATATAAACAGGCTCCTTCAGTCTATGGATACCCATGTAGGGGCGCCTGCATATAAAATTTTTGTGGCAAGAGGTGTGCAATCTCTAACCACACCTCTCGTGAGTCGACATTGTTAAATACCAATGGCAAGTGAAGTGTATGTACAGAACGACTGGAAACAAATGCCGAGATAAGCGGAGAGTACATACAACGCCTAGAATTCCCAAATGGTCACCCATCTGGTATTAACCAGGCTCAACATTGCTTAACTTTGGTGATCTGACGAGAACTGGTGTGTCAACGCGATTATGCTGTATTAAAATATATATATATATATATATATATATGTCTATATGGATTTCTCGTTGATTTTTTTTAACAATAAATAAGGGTAAATAGCAGCTTCACCTTTAAGCTTGTTTTACTTAGACCATCGCCCATGTTTTATTTGGACGTATATAATATTTAAAAAAAATTTTTTTTATTTTTAAATAATTTTTTGTAATCTACGTACATACGCATGCATGTTTCAAGGTATTTACCTCTCATCAGCGTAGCTTCACTGTGTCTACAAATTAAACTCTGGAGCATGTGTATCACAATCTGGCGCGTTAACCATTACATCATGAACTCCTAAATTTTTTTGCTGTTTATTGTTATCGCTTATAAACTTAGATTTCTTGTTGATTTATTAAAAAATAAATATAAATACGTCCAAATGAAATATGCGCGATTTTCTAAGTAAAATGAGCATCAAGGTGAAGGCACTATTTAACCGTATTTATCGTTAAAAAAATCAACAAGAATCTATATATATATATATATATATATATTCAAGGTGAAGCCATTATTTAACCGTATTTATCGTTAAAAAAATCAACAAGAATCTTTATATATATATATATATTCAAGGTGAAGCCGCTATTTAACCATATTTATCGTTAAAAAAATCAACAAGAATCTATATATATATATATATATATATATATATATATATATATATATATATATATTCAAGGTGAAGTCACTATTTAACCGTATTTATCGTTAAAAAAATCAACAAGAATCTATATATATATACATATATATATTCAAGGTGAAGCCATTATTTAACCGTATTTATCGTTAAAAAAATCAACAAGAATCTATATATATATATATATATATATATTCAAGGTGAAGCCATTATTTAACCATATTTATCGTTAAAAAAATCAACAAGAATCTATATATATATCTATATATATATATTCAAGGTGAAGCCATTATTTAACCGTATTTATCGTTAAAAAAATCAACAAGAATCTATATATATATATATATATATATATTCAAGGTGAAGCCATTATTTAACCGTATTTATCGTTAAAAAAATCAACAAGAATCTATATATATATATATATATTCAAGGTGAAGCCGCTATTTAACCATATTTATCGTTAAAAAAATCAACAAGAATCTATATATATATATTCAAGGTGAAGTCATTATTTAACCGTATTTATCGTTAAAAAAATCAACAAGAATCTATATATATATATATATATTCAAGGTGAAGCCATTATTTAACCGTATTTATCGTTAAAAAAATCAACAAGAATCTTTATATATATATATATTCAAGGTGAAGCCGCTATTTAACCATATTTATCGTTAAAAAAATCAACAAGAATCTATATATATATATTCAAGGTGAAGCCATTATTTAACCGTATTTATCGTTAAAAAAATCAACAAGAATCTATATATATATATTCAAGGTGGAGCCATTATTTAACCATATTTATCGTTAAAAAAATCAACAAGAATCTAATATATATATATATATATAAGGTGAAGCCGCTATTTAACTGTAGTTATCGTAAGAAAAACGTCAAGAAATCCAAGTTTATAAACAATAAAACTAAACAGTAAAATCTTGAAATCACTTTGTGTGCGTGAACTTAGCTTTAGCAAATTTCACACAAAAGTAATTTATACATCTGGCAGTGTTCTTAGATATTTTTTTATGGAAATTCATTAGATAAGCATCTAAAATCGAAAAAAAATCCAATAAAAATAATCTTTCTTCTCTTATAGATAAAAAGAATTTTTATAGGGGAATATTTTTCGTTACACTGGTGTACCCTTGGCTAGTGTAACATAAAATATTTCTCCTGTAAAAGTTCTTCTTTTTTATCTATAAAAGAAAGACTATTTTTAAGATCGTCAAGCCCAAATATCAGCTGACATGATATGGTAAACAAACACAGACGGAATTTGATGAACGACATTATCATTATTATTTATTTTATTTATTTGCGAATTAGTCCACTGGGTAAATAATTCCTCGTAATATATAATATTCAATAAATGATTGATTCTATAATATATATATATATATATATATATATATATATTTGTATATACTAGTTGGCAACTTGTCATTGCCCGGTCGTACAATACGCTTAAACACAATATTTTAATTTATGCAGATTGCATATGTATTATTATTGAATTGCAATAATAATAATAATATATATATATACATATATTATTATTATTATTATTAATGCAATTCTGAATTTCTGATAAGAGATGTGAATATTTGTGTTATTAGCACAATATTTTGGTCGCTGTACCCTGCTACCTTCTTCGGGTGTTGAATACATGTTTCTTTTTCTCTACTAAGGAAAAGAAGCTCTGTATCGTAAGAATTCGAACCGTCGGTTTCAGGGCAGCTCCGTAGATCATGAAGAAATTTCAATCTTCAGCAGTCACTAAGATATTTTTTTAGGGTTTTCTTATGGCTCAGTTCAATAGGAAAACCTTAAAAAGATATCTTAGTGACCCCTGAAGATTGAACTTTTTTTGGACTACTGCACTATCCGAAAAAAACAAACAATTTCCATTAGTTCAGCTGCTTTGAAAACTTTCCAACCGAACTATTAACATCACACTGGATTTAATTTTGGACTCCATTCTCTCTAAAGAATTATTTTTGCCTTTCGGATTACCTTGAGAGAATCTTCATGCAAGCTAAAATATTATGCGCGGTTTGTTTTTATTTTTATTTTTTTACATATCCCACATTTTTTCACTTGTTTTTCTTGGCAAATTATGCCTACAATAAATTGCGGTTTCAGTTAATGCCATAACCAGCAAATTCTAGTATTGCTACAAATATAATTTGTTGATTTCTTTCTGTCCTCTGGTGAAAAGAATAGTAACAATAGCATTCTTTGAAACTCCGCAGAATGAGGACTTTGTAAATTGTTTTTTGGAGTATTCAGTCGAACAATAAATTTTGATTGTAAATTTCAACTTACAATTTTAATTTTCTTTCTCATATATATATATGGGCGAACGTCGCAAAGATTAGATTTTCATAATTTAAAAAAGATAAAACATTTCCGTTACTAAATTTTAACAAAGATAAAACAATATTTTAAGAGATAAAACATTAACATTACTAAATTTTAACAAAGATAAAACAACATTAACATTACTTAATTTTAACAAAGAGAAAATAACATTAGTGTTACTAAATTTTAACAAAGATAAAACAACATTTGCATTACTAAATTTTAACAATGGTAAAACAATATTTTAAAAGATAAAACATTTGCATTACTAAATGTTAACAAAGAGAAAATAACATTTGCATCACAAAATATCAACTTTTTACTAAAATATCAACTTTTTACTGATTTCTTTTTTTCTCTTTTTCATTCATTATTTTTTATCATAGGTTAACTACAGTAACCCAGACCTGATTGTGTTGGTCGAATTGCTTCGAGGATTGTGTTGTCTCAGTGTCGTAAAAGATTTCAACAAATTCCGCAAATACAATCTACAAGAAACTGCTAGAGCTCAGCAAACGGCTAATGGGAAGGGGCCTCCAGCAGATAGTAATTCGACGGCTCTATCAGACTCTACTTCAAAAAGTGCAGCGGAAACTACCACTAAAAATGCAGTGGACACTGCGTCTATAAATACAGAAGACACAGGTTGCATAGATTCCACAAACACTGTTTCAACAGGTGCAACAGACACTGCTTCTAAAAGTGCAGCAGACATTGCTTCTAAAGATACAGCAACTACTACTTCAGCAAGTGCAGTGGACACTGCTTCCAAAGGTGCAGCGGACACTGCTTCCAAAGGTGCAGCGGACACTGCTTCAGCAAGTGCGACATACACTTCTATGAATATGGTGGACTCTAAGTGTGCAGCGGATACTGCTTCCACAGATGCAGCGGACACTGCATCTTATGTTTGATTTTTTTTTTTTTTAAATAAAATAACTTTTGTTTTTGTCCAGAATTTGCCCTATATTAAAAATAAAAATAAAGAAAAATCTGTATGAGGGATGTAGCTGTGAGAAAACGAAAATATCATATTCCAAAAATCATGTAAATTGATTGAGTAGTTCTATTTTTAAATAAGAAAATCAAATTGAGTAAATTAAGAGCAACTTGTCCTGTCTGAAACTTTGGAAACAATCTGAAAATAAAACAAAGGGAGTTAACTCGACAATAATAGAAACTTGCAAGATTTATATTGCAATGCCTAAGAGTTCCCATTAACCACTTAAAAAGATTTTACTTTATAAAAATAAAACTACTTCATCAATTTACGTAACTTTTGGAATATGATATTTTTGTTTCATCGTGCGTATGTACATCATAGAGATTTTTCTTTTCTTGTTTTTTATTTTTAATAAAGGGGAAATTCTGGACAAGGGCCAAACTTTTCCTGAAGCGTTTCTCATTTCTTTTGTAAAGACAGTTTTGTGTAATATTTTAGCTTGAGTCTAAATTTTGTAGATGCCCATGTTGAAAAGGAACCTATTTACAATACCTCCCCACGGGACAGAGTTAGACACCAGGGTCGTTTTTATAACGTGGAGAAAAGGAACAAAAATAAAAATTGTCTCAGTCGTGAAGGATTTCTCCTCCACTGACAGAGAACAAGAAATTGAAGTGCAGCATCTGAAGAACAGATGGTATTTATTTGCTCCCCCACCGAGCAAATTAGGCACAAGGCCGATTTTTAATGTGAGGAGTGAAGGGAGGGGGAAGGGAAAAAGGGGACCAGCTCCCGAGAGGTGGGAAATGGGAGCTGGTTAATGGTCAGGCATGTGGGGTTGCCCACACATCTGGTCTTTGCTAGTCATAGCTAGTCATAGCTTGCAGCATCTGAAGAACAGATACTACACTTTGATCTTGTCCCGAAGGCCAAGTACGGTAGTAATGCCGATGTTGAAAAGGAATCACACACATGAATCGGCACTCCTTCATAATTTGCCGTTGTGCGAAGGGAGACAACTCTCGTTTACTAAGAGATTCGTTTTTTTCGTCTCATAATTTAGGACGCTCGATGCAAGGATATTTTTTATTAAATCCAACCATTAAAAAAAGAAAGCTGTGAAAATTTTTTTTTTAATGTAACAAAGTTGTTAACAGTAATAATAATTAATGTAGTCTTTACGCGGCTAATAAGAGAAAAACTAACGATATTTTCATTAGATGAAAAATTTAAAAAAAAAAAAAAAAAGCTGTGGCAACTTTTTTTTTAATTAAAAAGTAAATTTTATGGTAAAGTTTTTAAATAAAATTAGTCTTAAACCTTCAAAAAAATTAGTCCTAAACCTTAAAAAAATTCGTCTTAAACCTTAAAAAAATTAGTCTTAAACCTTAAAAATACAAAAAATGAAACTCTTTAATAAGACAGGGATGAAACTTTTAAAGCTGCGGTGACTTTTTTTTTTTTTTTTTGTTGTAACAACGCTAATAATATTAATAAACACTAACATCTAGTTTTTAACATTACAAAAAATGAAAATGCGACAATAGTTGTAGAACATATAAAATAAATCGTAAAAAAATTCCAATTCTTCTACAACTATTAGAAGCTTTGTTATAAAAAAAAAATGTCACTGCGGCTTTAAGAATTTCATTCTTTGTATTTTTTAATTGACTGCATCTTAGGGCCACCATATCACAGGCTTCTACTCTGTGTGTGTATGTGTGTATATATGTATATATATATATATATATATATATATATGATTACCTAATATATATATATAATTACCTAAATTAGTCACATAAATTAATATATGAAAATGTAAATTTATGTGTAAACTTTAAGTATTTACTTCAACAGTGCTCAATATGTAGGTAGAGCTAGGTAGTAAGTTATCAAATATATATGTGGCAATTAAGCTACACAAAATATTCTGCGTTTCATCCACGCTAGGATTCATAGCGTGGATTAAACGCGGAATATTCTGTGTAGCTTAATTGCCATATATATTTTATAACTTTATATATATATATATATATATATATATATATATATATATATATTATAAATTCACCTATCATCTGTTTTTTAAAACATGGATTCGCCCTATAGTCAAATATAAGATTCTAGCAAGCATGGCCAGATGGTTTATAGAATTTAATCATATACATATATATATATATATATATATATATATATATATGGTAAAAATGGTAATTAGTAAAAACCTGGAGAAAGTGCTCAATACTATTGCAGAGCAAATATATATATATTTTTTATTTTATTACCGTTTTATCTGCTTTATTACACATGTTTCGGTTACCGAATCGTATCAACAATCCAGTAATAATAGCCACTTCTGTTAAAGTCTTGCGAAGTTGCTGGGTCGTTGATATGATTCGGCAACTGAAACATGTGTAACGAAGCAGATAAAACGGTAATAAAACTGCACGCCTGTGGAACTCTGTTCCGTCTGCCTGCTTCCCTCCGGACTACAACTTGGATGTCTTCAAGTCCAATGTTAACAAATTCCTAATGAACCGCCCCCTTAAGTAAACACTTCATCAAATCTCCACACTAACGTAATGTACTTGCAATAACCCTTATCCCTGAGTGGCTTCCGGGCCTTGATAAGTGGTGATCACTGTGTAAAAAAAAAAAAAAAAAAAAAAAATTAATAAATAAAATTTTAAAAAATTGGGGTTTGTTTTACTATACACATAGATTCGAAAAAGTTGTCGAAAAACAAATATATAACAAATAAATGTTATCAAAGGCAAGATAAGTTACTTTTGTAGAGATATAGGATACTCTTTTGTGTGAGAAATTTTCTAGCATTGTAGAGTGAGTCCACCTTTCTTTGCAGCAGCCTTGGCAATGTTCTCAATGTATTTGTTCCATTTCATGTTGCCTGTGAATGTTAGGCCAAGGAATTTGAAAGATGGGTTCTCACGTAGGTTGTTATTTGTCATGTCAATTGGCTGATTGTTGTTGCATAGACCATAATGAAGTGTGCTGCAAGTCCAAAGTTCAACCTACTTTAAAACCTACTGAAAATTTTTTATGATGTATGTACCTGTCATGGAATGAAAATTTCATATTCCAAAAATCACATAAATTGATCAAGTACTTTTTTATACATAGAAAATCACTTCCACTATTTTTAGCGATTTTAATAGTACATTATAACCATTACAAGCTGATTTTGATTTCAGTAGTTCGAATTGAGTTGTCTCCTTTCATTTACTAAACATGGCGGATAAAGAAACAATGTTTGACTTCCACATAATATTTGATTTTCTTAGTAAAAAAGAAAAACTACTTGATCATTTTACATGATTTTTGGAATATGCCATTTTTTGTTCTGTGATTGGTACATGTATGTTTGTTTTATTAATTAAGTTGTGCATAGAAATACTTTTTACTAGCAGGGAGACCCGATATTGACCGGAATTTAATGAGGATCAACTGATGTATTGTGGCACTTACGTCACCGGCGTGTCGTCTAGTGGTGGAACGCTCCCCGATCGTTGGTCTCCGTGTCTCCTTGATGAGAATGTCAGCGGCCAGTACCTGAAAGAGACTCGTCGAGCGTTTCTGCAATCATGCAAAACAAATTAAAAAAGACAAGTCGATAATTGTTTTTTTTTTCTTATGCAAAATTCCTTGTTATTCATAAAAGGTTACAATTGTCGTTTCGTAATTTGCTATTAAGTTAGGGACTGGCCGTTTGTTAACTGCAAAGTTCTTTCTTTTTCGATAAAAACTAAATAGCTACGTGACAGGGTCAATCGATGAGGCAGTCGGCTTTTTCGCTCGTTCGAGCCCAGGGGAGCAGATCTCTCTCTCTGTGTCTGTCTGTCTCTGTGTGTCTTGCGCTTAAAACTCGCTGCTTATATTGTGGGGGCGGGAGCTATATCTTCTTTTTTTTCTCTCATTCGGCCCTTTAGCCAATCAGGATGCTGGAACCGCTGTCACTCAAATCTTCACCAGGCGGCCTATGCCCAAAAAAGGGGCTGTTTTTTCTTCTGTTGGCAATCGAGTAGAATAGGCGGACCCCCAATCTCAGCCGGCGTGTGCCTAATGGAATTTGACGGGCCATTAAAACCAGAATGGTCTCGTTCAATTAACTTTGAGGGATCATAAAAATGAACCAAATCCAATTTCACAAAGGCCACGTGTCTTTTCAATAGAGGCCACCTACCCACCAGGGAGCAGCCAACAATGGTCGCTTTGTAAATTGGAATTTCATTGGTATCCTTCCGCCACTCACGTATTTGGCGATCGGCGCCAGGCTGTCCTGGTCAATTAGCGTTTACCGCTTTCTTGGCCAAAAGAAGTATCCTTCACAAATACCATTCTGGCCCTATCTACCTTTTTTTCCTTTTCATTTTTTTTTTGTTTACAACTGGGTTTTTTTTTCTACGCCTGTCGTCCGTCCCACCACCCCCTCTTTTCTCGGTCGCATGTTACCTCTGTCAGTGGGTGCATTTAGCTTGCAGTTTACTGCACCTTCGAGCCTGTCTCAGTATTACTCTCCCATATTTTATTGTGATTGAAATAGGTGAAATCACCCATTCTTTAATTAAATCAATTGATTGCCTGCTAAAGTTGGGGACCCCTGAATTTCATTGGGAGGGAGCTTCACATTTTTTTTTATTTTTTTTTTTTATTACATTTTCACCCCAAACAAGGCAAATTGCCACTTTGGTGTAGGGGGCTACTATCAGGGGCAACAACTACTGGGGTACTATGTAGGGATTTGGGCAGCAAGGTGTCGGTTCACGTTACACTTGAACTTCTGCACGTCAGTACTGTTGGGGAAGCAGGGACCTGGAATGGAATTCCAGAGTCTTGCGGTTCTAGGGAAGAAACTATTGGAGTAAAAAGATCTTTTACATCTAGGGACCTCTACAGTGTGGGGGTGGGATCTAGTAGCCTGTCGGGTTTGTCGAGGGTGCTCGCGTCGTGGGGGCACAAGTGATTGCAGTTCGTCAGAGCATTCACCACTAAAATACTTGTAGAAAAGGCAGAGGGATGCAACATTTCGTCGATGGGACAGAGGCTGAAGCTTAGATGCCAGTTCAGGGCCTATCAGGTTTGCGACTCTCTTTTGAACCTTGTCAAGGAGCGAGAGACTAGTAGCAGATGCACCAGCCCAGATGTGGCAGCAATACTCCATACATGGGCGAATGGTGGCCTTATAGAGGTACAGGATACTTTCGGGTGTTAGTAGTTTTCTAGCACGGTAGAGAGAGCCTACCTTTCTTGCAGCGGCCCTGGCAATGCCTTCAATGTAATTGTTCCAACTCATGTTTCCTGTGAATGTTAGGCCAAGGAGTTTGAAAGATGGACTCTCAGATAAAGAGTCGTTGGCCATTGCTATGGGTGGTAGAGAGGGTTTCTTGTAATTATTGAATGAAACTAGTTTAGTCTTGGCAGCATTGAACGCGACCAACCACTTTTGTCCCCATTCCACTACAGATTGGAGGTCTTCCTCTAGTGTTTCTGCCATTTCCTTAGAAATGTGTTCATTCGTCTTCCTGTCGTGTCTGCCATAGAGTGTAGTGTCATCAGCATATATACCCATCTCAGAGGCAATGTTGTCGGGGAGGTCATTTATGAATATCAGGAACAATAGAGGTCCAAGGATAGAACCCTGGGGCACTCCTGCATTTATATCATATTGTTTAGATGTGCGACCGTCGAGGACTACCTGGATTTTTCTCTTATCTAAGAAGGATTTAATTATGTTAAGTATTCTACCAGTGATACCGTATGATCTGATTTTACTGAGGAGACCCTCATGCCATACCCTGTCAAAAGCCTTAGATATATCTAGAGCTACCGCTCTGCCTTCCCCCGCTTTGTCCAGTGAATGGTATATACGTTCAGAGATCACAGTAAGGATGTCTGCTGTGGAACGGGCTTGTCTAAATCCATATTGTTTGTCAGTCAGTAGTTTAGCATCTGTAAGATGATGGACTAGAGCATGGTTAATTATGGTCTCAAATATTTTTGCAAAAAGTGGGAGGAGGCTAATGGGGCGATAATTTGATGGGTCAGTCCCTTCGCCAGAATTCTTGAATACTGGTACAACAGAAGCAGTTTTCCAACAGCCCGGAAAGCAAGCTTCATCAAGACATTTGTTGTAGAGTTTGGAGAGAACTGGAGCTACTTCGGCTGAGCACTTTTTTAATAGCACAGCTGGGATAAGATCGGGTCCACATGCTTTTGAGGTGTCAAGGTTTTTTATGATAGCATGCACCTGAGCAGGGGTGGTTTTCAGATCGTCTAGTGTGGCGTCTGTCCGAAAAGGAAAGTCAGGTAGGGGGTGGTTGGAAGGGTCCAGTGTGGAGTTTGAGGCAAACCGACTGGCAAGCATGTTAGCCTTGTCGGTTGCTGAGGAGACAACCTCGTGATTGTTGGTTAGTGGGGGAATTGTTGATTGCCCATTATTTACTACACTGTTGTAGATTTTCCAGAAGTCTCGAGTTCCTAATTTTTGTGCTTCGATGCGCTTTTTAGTGGTTTCCGTAAATTCTCTCTTAGCTGTCGCTATTTCTTTCTTAACGTTATTTCTAGCTTCTATATACTTCAGTCTGTTTGAACTGGACTTATGTCGGTTAAACCTACGGTATGCATGCTGCTTTTGAGTAATGGCAGTTGCACAAGTCGACGTAAACCATTGGGGAGAGTGGGGCTTACTGTAAAGTTTCCGCATGGGAACATGCGCTTCGATTGCAGTTTTGAACCAGTCAGTGGTCTCGTTTGCACACTGTTCAGCAGGGAGAGAGAAAATATTTTTCCATGGAGCATCTCTAATTAGTTCCCTGATGGCTTCCCAGTCAGCCTTATTATAATATCTCGTTGTTTTGAGCACTGGCTCTTCAGTTTTGGGTCTATGCAGTGACGTTTTGGGTCCATGCAGTGAAGTTTTGGGTCCATGCAGTGACGTAATTCACAATACATCGTAGTCTACATTACACTGTAGAAAACCTACTGTTGATTTTATAAAATCAAAGTTTAAAATGCAAAATCAGGTGTCATGCTTCAATTGTACTCTAAACAGTAACATTTATTTCGAATGCGCTCCTGTCATATCAAAGAACCTACTGTTGATTTTACATGCCTGGCTTTACTGTTTGTGCATGCTAATGGCTTGAATTTAATTTTAAAATGGAAAAATCAAGTATCATAGTGCAATTGTGCTTTGAACAGAAAAATTAATTTTGAATGCGCCTCTGTCATATCAAAGAACCTACTGTTGATTTTATATGCTCGGCCTTTCCTCTTGGCCTTTTGGCCAAGATCAAAGTGTAGTATCTGTTCCGGCAGATACTGCAAGCTATGACTAGCAAAGACCAGCTATGACTAGCAAAGACCAGATGTGGGGGCAACCCCACATGCCTGACCATTAACCAGCTCCCATTTCCCACCTCTCGGGAGCTGGTCCCCTTTTTCCCTTCCCCCTCCCTTCACTCCTCACATTAAAAATCGGCCTTGTGCCTAATTTGCTCGGTGGGGGAGCAAATAAATACCATCTGTTCTTCAGATGCTGCACTTCTATTTCTTGTTCTCTTTCGGTGGAGGAGAAATCCTTCACGACTGAGACAATTTTTATTTTTGTACCTTTTCTCCACGTTAAAAAATGACCCTGGTGTCTAACTCTGTCCCGTGGGGAGGCATAGTAAATAGGTACTTGTGTGTTAATAAAACTTCTAAAACGCACTTGTGAGTCGAGACATGTCGTGCCGAGGTGCATTAACTTTAGTCAAAATCACCTGTTCCTTCTTTCATCTGATCTTATCGATTATCAGTACGTATCGAAGACATTCCCATATCTATATCCATATCACCTATCTAAAAACACTGCCAGACACATAAAGTATATTTGTGTAAAATTTCAAAAAATCAGCACAGGTGTTTAGGAGTTCATAGGGAACTTTTTCTATATATCTCTCTCTGTCTCTTTCTCTCTCTCTCACACACACACAAAACACAAAGTTTCATTTTATATAATAGTAGGAATTATTGTTCCCAAAAAACAATTTTCAAAAATAAAAAATTGTTTTTTTTTAACCATAGTTCGATTAAGAAATAATTGCTTTAAAATTTTATTTTATTTTTGATACTTGTGTAGAGTGTTGGTTTTTGAAACCAACGCATTTCAGACGAAAACATTATTACGTATTTACATGTCATGTTGAAATTAATATAGATTCCAAAAGTTATGAAAAATGATCCAATAGACGATAGGCTGGATGTACCTATTTACTATGCCTCCCCACGGGACAGAGTTAGACACCAGGGTCGTTTTTTAACGTGGAGAAAAGGTACAAAAATAAAAAATTGTCTCAGTCGTGAAGGACTGATCCTCCACCGAAAGAGAACAAGAAATGGAAATGTAGTATCTGAAGAACAGATACTACACTTTAGGTCAAGTACTGATGTATTTGTAACAAAATATTCACAGTTTACATTCTTTGAAAATTGGCGGCCCTTTAATTTAATTAAATTTATGTCAAGGGTTATCTCCCTTGTTTGTTATAGAGAATTGGTTGCATAATTCCTTCAAATTAAAACATACAATAAAACCTGATAAATTCTATTTTGACTTGCAATTATGTTTCTACCGAATCATTCTTTATAACTTTTGGAATTTATACTAATTTCGAGATGACACTTAAGTATGTAATAATGTTTTCACCTGAAATGCGTTGGTTTCAAAGATCAATAATCAAGCCGGGCAAGCCCCAATTAAAAAAAAGATAATATTAAAATCCTGAATGACAGTTGATTATCTCCCCTAGACCCTCGGGCAAGGGAAGTAATCGTAACCCTGATTAGATCTAAGGGAGGTAATCAGGTTTACTATGTTCCAACATGTCACACAATAAAACTGTTACAGAATTAGAACTGTTCAATTGGACAATTGAAATGTGTCCCTGAAATGCTATTATAATATAAGGGTGGCGCTTTTGCAATTTCTGTCATTTTGTGTGAGGGAGGCAACTCTATTTTACTAACGAGAATTTGGGACGCCAACACATTTAACATTACAAAAGAGTAGGAAAATGCGACGATATTTTTTTTTCTTTTTTTTTTTTTTTAATTTTTTTAAAACTATTGTGTTTATTTAGCATTTAAACCTATTAAAAAACAAAATAATAAATTGGAGAAAAGTCTTTATAATATGCGTACTCGCCACAGAACGATGTTATCATATTCCAAAAAGTACGTAATTTAATCTAGTATTTTTATTTTTATAGAAAATCATATATTTTTTTTTACTAATTTGAGTTGATTTTGATTTCGATACTTCAAATTGAATTGTCTCCCCCTTATTTATTATATGTAGCAAATCAAAACATAACGTCGCGCTTCGCCATAAAATTTGTTTTTCTTAGTTAAAAAACAAAACAAAAAAAAAACAATAACAAATAAACAACAAAACTACTTGATCAATTTACCTGATTTTTAGAATGTGACGCCTTCATTCTGTGACGGATACACACATCAAAAGTTGAAAAAAAAATTACGCTGTATTTTTGTTTTGTTTAAATAAAAACAAAGTTTATTTAGTCTTTAAATTAGTATGCGCTAGAAACGTGCATAATAGAATATATATATATATATATATATATATATATATATATATATTTATCTTTTATTTCCCATTGTCCGTTTGTCTGTTACATTTTTTCTCAGAAATTACTAAGCTGATCTGGCTTACATTTATATGGACCTTTGCTATTATAAGATGCAACTGACTGAGTATTATGGTATCCGTTTGGTGCACAGTTAGAACTAATAGGGATTAGTCACTATAATACCACATTTACGCTGTAAGTTTTCTCGGAAATTACCAGGCAAAGCTGGCTGAAATTATGTATAAAGCTTTATGATAGCAAACAAAGTATTATTGTATTCGATAGATATACAATTAGAAATTTATAGGAGTTAGTATTTAATACAAAAATGAGGACATATTTAATCATATTCAACTGACAATTTAGCAGAAAGCATTCATTCTAAGTCAACAAGTTCTAGCTTTTGTCGATTTTTAACAGAAAAATACTTAATATATATGAGAGGGAGTTCTCGACACTGAGAACACGAGAGCTAAAATACAAATATCAATTCATTTGTGCACACACACACACATACACATATATATATGGGGAGAGAACTTGAATGCCTACTAAACACTGTCCTCGAGGGTCTAAGGTCTTTCTGTACAGGGGTTTGTCGGAACAATCTGGCATGCGGATACTTTTTCCATAGAAGTAAACCCTGACCAAATATTCAAAATCACATAGTATTCGCTGCCCAAATAAGATCTCCTCACTATGGCTAACTTACATTGGCTTTTACGAGGAATGGTGCACCTTCTACAAGTGATGTTACCTCAAGTAATAGCACGAAGCTGGATACTCCAACAGACTAGATAAATTCTTGTTCTGGAATCCAGTAAGACCAAATGACCACAATGAAAGATATACTACAACGTATGAAAATGGTTAATTGGGGAGAAGAAAATTATGTTCTCAATTTCTTTACTAACTCAGTGTTTGAGAGATAAAGAATATTCGAATATCTATGTATCTCATAAAAAGTTCAAGTGTTAGCCCCAGGTCATGGGCCCCTTGATTTCTGAGAACTTCGACTGAAGTAAAATAAAACAAAAAAAAAGTATATATATGTATATAAGAGAAATTTACAATCCAAATAATCAATCAAATATAATAAGCTCAACTCTTTATTGTTAATTAAGCTTTTTCATTCGGTTGGGATCAAATTATCTATATATAAATACAGGTATTTATATTAGACTAGCGGGGGATACCTGGCGTTGTCTGGGTGGTTGGAGGTGTGTGTGGAATTGGGTAAATCAAAACTCCGAGGGGGGGGGGTTAAAATAAAAAAAAAAGTTTTGGTAGGTAAGTATGAGGATCGAACCCGAACCCTTGAGGAAGTTGGAAATCAAAGTGTGAAAAAAAAAGTGCAACGTTATAACCACTGAGCCACTGCAAAATAATAACGGAAACAAGTTTGAATTTATTTAATTAATGGTAGGTGCACGTTTTAATGACTTAATGAGGTCAACTCTGACTGCGGGGTAGTATTTCATTTACTGCAGGAACGCATTTTTATTTTTATTTTCCCAAAATGTTGGGGGGGGGGGAAACCAGCTCCCCATAAAAAGGGGATTGTCCAAATTGAATAGCAATTGTCTGATATAAGGAAAATATTTCCACAGTGATCAAAGCTGATTGCTTTCGAACATTTCCGGCGATCGCGACCGGAAAAATACCGCCAGAATTAGTGTCGCTTTTATTATACAAAAAAGCCTAATCCACATGCGGTGAGCAAAAAATGTTGAAGATTTATCTTTTCAAAGTCGAGTAAATTAAATAGACAGGCGACCTCCGTTGTTAACTCATAGATATTATGATTTATATGTGATATAAAAAGTTTTAAGAAGTTGTGAGCCGACCGACCGCTTCTCGGAAAAAAGCCTTTTACAGACATACGCAAAAAGCAAACATACATACACACATTTTCGCTTTTATATATATATATATATATATAGATTGAAGTTTACCATTGCATATTTTAGGTAAACACTACATCTTCTTTTAGTTCATTATTTTATATATATATATATATAATATATTGTTAACTCGTAGATATTATGATTTATATGTGATATAAAAAGTTTTAAGAAGTTGTGAGCCGACCGACCGCTTCTCGGAAAAAAGCCTTTTACAGACATACGCAAAAAGCAAACATACATACACACATTTTCGCTTTTATATATATATATATAGATTGAAGTTTACCATTGCATATTTTAGGTAAACACTACATCTTCTTTTAGTTCATTATTTTATATATATATATATATATATATATATATATATATATATATATATATACACACACATACACTACCAGTCATAAAACACTTAAATATGATATCTTAATTCATGCAGATTTCTTATTTATTATTATAGAGACAATTCTCTATTTGTTATTATATTGTACCAATTATGTAATAGTGATTACAAAAATTAAAAAAAATATGATTTAGGTGCCATCAGCTAGAATCGAAATCAAAACATTTAGCACTCAGGTTTTATTTGTTACTATCTCAGCTAACGACATATGGATATCAAAACTTTATAAATTAACTGACCTTCACAAACAAATGTATATTTGCATAGGGGAGGATTTAATGTTGACTTAAGCCTACCGAGTTTCAATGGTTTAATTTTAACTCCTTAGCAGCTGATTTTACCGGGTATAAAAAAACCAACCAAATCGAATATGTTCCACAGATCCGAATCCCCCATATATCAAGTTTCTAGTCTGTAGACCAAAAATTAACAAAGTCATTTTCTAGAAAGCGTCCACACACACACACAAACAGAGAAAGTCACTTATATATATATACTAGCAGAGAGATCTGATATTGGCCGGGATTGAATGATGAACAATCAGTGTTTTACAATCCCATATTTTTATTGTTATCGAAATTGGAGAAATCACCCATTTTTCAATCAAACCGATTGATTGCCTACTCTATTAGGGCGTCTATTGTGGTGCACTGGGAGGAAACTTCACATGCCTTCCCGCAATGACTTAGTTCACAATACATTGTAGTCTACATTGCACTGTAGAGAACCTATTGTTGATTTTATAAAATTATTTATTGAGTTTTTTTATTCGGTTGGGATTAAATTATCTATATATAAATGCTGGTATTTATATTAGACTAGCATGGGCGCCTGGCGTTGCTCGGGTCTTTGGATGTGTATGTTGAGCAAAAAAAAAAAAAGTGCTAGTAGGAAGGCAGGCTCGAACCCGTACCACAAAGGAGGAAAACGTCTCTTGCTACTACATGTCCATCTAGCTTGGTTGGTTTTTCCTTCCTCCAACCGCATGCTGGCCACAGCCGGACCATTCTTGTCCTAGACTTTACATGTCCATTTTCTTTGACCTGTACTTTGCTTCCCTCCTGAGCACGTTGTGTCCTTTTTCTCTTTTTCTTGCAGGGCCAATTCTCGCACACTTCCTAATTTGCATATGTGCGTTTTTCGGCTACTGCTGCTGCCGCTAATCTCTTCGCAAGCCAGCCATCCTTTGCTGCTGCTGATATTTTCCCATGTGCTCACATACATTATGTTACAGTTTGACTTGGGTCACTTGACTGAATCGAAATAGTTTGACTTGGTTTGAGTAGAACTTGGAATTAAAAAGTTTTTTTTTCAATCTAGTTTTACATCTTGAAAACTTCAATATATATATATATATATATATTAAGTAATGTGATTTATAATTTAAAATTTAAAAATTAGCTCTAGGACATTTAACTATCGAGCTTATTATATATCTAAATTACAACGAGCACTTTCTATTTCCTGTATTTTAATTAAACTAGTAATTTCACTGTTACATTAAAATACACTCAGCTCTTTAGACTATTGTTCTAATCTCCTTTAAATTATATATATATATATATATATATATATATATATATATATATATATATATATATATATATAAGTGACAGTGTCTGTATGTCTGTGTGTGTACATTTCCCTATGCAATAACTCTGTCAATTTTAAGTTTACAGACTCGAAATTTGATATACAGGGTACTGAGATTTGAGAAAATCTATGCGATCGGTTTTCTGCCAGAAATTTCGCTGTTAAGGGGTCAAAGTTCAACGATTTTATCTTTGAGAACTCTACCAAACTCCTCTGACAATTTTGGGTCTAAACACTTGAAATTTTAGATATGGGTTCCTTGGACATGGATCTAACTTACTAACTTGATTTGAGCCCAAAACAATAAATGTTAAGGGGTCATAATAGGGGTCAAAGTTAAAAAAATTGACTGCTTTTTTTTTTTTTTTTGCTCAACATACACCTCCAAACACCCGGGCAACACCGGGCTGAAATAATAGTATATCTATAAAAGTGAACGTGTGTGTCTGTCTGTCTGTCTGTGTGTGTGTCTGTCTGTGTGTGTCTGTGTATATTTTCCTATGCAATATCTGTCAATAGGGATCAAAGTTAAAAAAAAAAAATGCCTGTTTTTTTTCTCAACATACACTTCCAAACACCCGGCTTAAATGCTAATATATATATATATATATATATATATATATATATATATATATATATATATATATATATATATATATATATATATATATAAATGAGAGATATAATAAATAGGTACTTTCGTGTTTCAAAAGATCCACAGAAGAAGGTAAATATTTTGTAATGTTGCCCGGGAAAATATGGTGTAAATATTTCAAATATTATTTTCCTTTTTTTTTCTCATCTATATATAAATGCCTATATGACTGTCTGTCTCCATATTTTTAAACTCTATCTCAAATATTATTTTCTTTTTTTTCATCTAATATATAAAAGGCTAGTGGTTGTCCGTCTGTCCATTTATCTGTATGCTAGTCTGTCTGTCAGTCTGCCTGTCTCCATATTTTCAAACTCTATCTCTTTCGAAACTAAAAGTCGCTGAGTGGCGCTAGGGATCCTCAAATGATTGGATTTTTTTATGGACTGTTCTTTTATGGGTCTTTAGCCGGTTAAAATAGTTTTTAAGAGACCAAAAATTGGTCAAAATAGAAAAAATCGTTTTATATTTTGTACGTTCATTATAGTTTATTTCTAATTAGTTCAAATGCGTGCCACATTGGTAAAGTGGTAACGTCACCAGCTTTGAATGCTACAATTTCGCTTTCGATTCCAGCTGATGGCACCTAAATAAGTTTTTTTAAAAAAATTTTTTTATCATAACTATATAATAATATATACGAAATGTGGACAAATTAAAATATATTTAAGCGTATTTTACGACCGGGAAAGCCCCCCTCCCTACTAGTCCTAAAATATGAGGAGACAACGTGTGGGTGGCAGATGCTCAGAAAGACCATAATGGTCGATAGCGTTCAGTTATAATTCCCGACAATTTTACGATCGGTTAAGAGGGCGGTGGATATGTTCATGGGGTTGAGCCTGAGCACAGAAGCCCATATTCTGCTTATTGGTATTCCCAGTCAAGTGACAGTGAGCCTCATCACTAAAGAAAATCAAATCCCGGGTCATTTTCAATCCGTTGACCGATATGTTCACAAAATGTTTCTTGTTAGATTTTATTGTGATCGGATTGCCTTTGTTAGGCCTGTATTTTGCAAGGAAAGAGATTAAGGTCAAAATGGCGAATCCTAAAAACTGATGTTCTTGAAATATCAGTTTCTTATGAGGGATGACGTACTGATTTTCTGGCGTATTCCTTAGGAGGTTTCCCTAAAATTGTCAGGAGTTATGGCTGAACGATGTCGACCACTGTGTTTTTTCTGGGCATCTGCCACATGCCCAGTCTCCTGATATTTGGCCATCCAAAGTTGACTTGTCCTTCTATCAGATATATTGTACCTGCCAAAATATTTCTTGCATTGCTGCTGTGCCTGAAGAACTGGTTTTATAAGATGAAAACTCTATAAATTAAGATCTGCAAGGAATATTATTCGACAAGGAAAATTCGTATTCTGCAGAGTTTTAAAGAACGCCTTCTTTTATCAGCAGTAAGATATTAGCCAAATATTATTTATGATTAAGCTATGATTTTGCTGTTTAGAGAATAAATTGAAACTGCAACATATGAAGCGAATTATAGTTGCATGAAAGAGAATGAAAACGTATATAAAAATAATAATTATAGTTTTAAAGATTGAAAAACTTCCAAGACACACACACACACACACACACACATATATATATACATATATATACATATACATATATATGTACATATATATATACATATATATACATATATATGTACATATATATACATATACATATATATACACACATATATATACATATATATATACATATATATACATATATATATATACATATATATACATATATATATACATACATATATATATACACACACATATATATATACCAGACCCGAAATTGGCAGAATCAGCAAAACAATTCTTGAAAGAATCAATAAACAAATCAAAAATAAATTCAACCTAACCCAGTGGATTAACACCGAAGACACCATTAATTGGTTCAAAAGAATACCTAACAAGAACAAGGCTGCATTTATTCAATTTGACATAGTTAATTACTACCCTTCTATTTCTAAACACCTTTTTGACACTGTCTTGGATTTTGCTTCTACCTTCTCCGATGTTCAACCATTTGAAACTGACATCATTCTGAAATGCCGTAAAACTGTCCTACTAAGCCAGGACTCTCAATGGACTAAAAAAGACCAACCTACCTCCTTCGACCTTGCGATGGGTGCTTTTGATGCAGCTGAGGCTACTGACTTAGTAGGCCTTTTCATCCTATATAATATCACAAAATTTATCCCCAACAACAACGTGGGACTTTACAGAGATGATGGCCTTATCATTGTTGAAAACGCAAGCGGCCCAAAGTGCGAAGGCATTAAAAAGAACATTATCAGGGAACTGAAGAATATGGATCTAAAGATTGAAGTAACTTCCAACTTAAAAACAGTAAATTTTCGAGATGTTACCTTTAACCTCCCTAATAATACTTATGAACCATACACTAAAAATAATACATACCCCCTATATATACACCCTATGTCCAACCACCCCAAACACATTATTAAACATATCCCTAAATCAATAGAAAAAAGGCTTAGCACAAACTCATCTAACTCCAGCATTTTTAACCTACACAAACCCTTCTTTGAAAATGCTTTAAAGGAATCTGGATATTCCAACCCTAATATTACATACTTGGACCCTAATAAACCCAACAATACAAATAGGAATAACAGATCCCGCAAAGTCCTCTGGTTTAACCCTCCCTATAATAATATGATAAAAACTAAATTAGGTAAAAAATTCTTCATGCTTCTTAATCACCACTTCCCCCCTAGTAATATTCTACATAAAATTTTTAATAAGAACACTATTAAGCTTAGCTACAGTTGCACAAATAATCTAGAAAATAAAATTAAAAAACACAACAATAAAATACTAAATAACCACAACTATAATAACAATGGTCAAAATAACTGTAACTGCCTTAACAAACCCCAATGCCCGCTCCAGCAAAATTGTCTCTCAACAAATGTGGTTTACAAAGCAACTATTGCCCCTGCTGAAGACCCACAAAACAAAAAATTTTACATTGGCCTCTCAAGCACCACGTTCAAAGACAGATTTAGAGTGCATAAATGCTCCCTAAATAACCCCAACCACCCAAATAGTACTTCATTAACTAACCACTATCTACTACTTACCCGAAACAACCTCACCCCAATTATTAGCTGGGAAATTCTTAATAGAGCTAGTACCTGTAAATCACTAAACTCCCCATGTTATTTATGCTTAACTGAAAAATTACTGATTACTAATTTTAGAGATAGAGATAAACTTCTAAATAAAAAAACTGAAACCTCACTTAATTGTAAACATTATAAATCCCACCTCTTAAGCAACTTCTCACCCTTCTAATAATAACTATAACCCACCCCTAAAATCTAACACTAACGAATTACACACACCCTATTTACAACCTAAACTATATAGTCCCCCATTCATTTTAAAAGAACCCCTCCACAGAACCCCCACCTATTTATCCCACCATTTTTTAGCTACATCTCTCTTTACCAAACTCATTTTTGTACCCCCCCTTTGCCTTAATAACTCCTTATGTCATTATTTAAAGGTTCTCGCCCCATAGTCTCTTATTGGCTATTTCCATAATTAGGTCTCGATTTCTATTATTTCAATTACGTACTTATCACAATTGGTATCCTTCGACTTGCCTCTCGGTCTATTATCTACTTGTTAACAACTAATCATTTACTTACCTTCTATTTTAATTAATTATTTAATTTACCATCTACATATAACATATATAATACGCTTTTCTCTTATATTTACCTCTTACTAATTCTTTCAATAATAATTATCATATTTTTTAACACGAAGCTTATTTACATATTTTTCGTATTTGTGTTTGTACATATACTCAAGCACATGCTCCTCCCCCATTGATGTGTGTATTTTTTTTACATGTGTACTCATGTGTATGTATTTGTGTGTTTTTGTTATCTACTTATTATTAACATTTTATTAATAATTATATTAATTTTTATTATTTAATTAACTTACTGATATCCTTAGTTTTTTTACTTTATTAAATAAACCTATAACGTATAATTCACCTATTTACCCTTCTATTTCTCATTTCTTTCTTTCAACTTAACGCCCGACAATTCAAAAAACTATAAATAATAAATTAAAAACAAAAAATTAATTTTTTCAATCTCTCCCTGCCCAGCTAATTTATATATATATATGTATATATATGTGCACATATATATATATATGTGTGTGCGTGTGTATGTGTGTGTGTTTGTATATGTATGTATATGTGTGTGTATGTATGTATTTATATGTGTGTATATATATATGTGTGTGTGTATATGTATGTATATATATGTATTTGTGTTTGTGCGTATCTTCTACATGTGTGTATATGTATGTGTTTATATATATTTGTATTTGGTTACGTATCTTCTACATGTATATTTGTGTGTGTGTTTTTCTGTGTGTATGTGTTTTATTCACTTATTATAAATATCTCCCTAATAATTTTATGAATTTTATTATTTGATTAACTTACTGATATTCTTACCTATTTCTATATTAGTAAAATAAACTTGTAACTTATAATTCATTAATTTATATTTTTCTCTTTCTCTCTTTCCTTCAACTACAACGCCTGAAAATTTAAAAATTATTTATAAAATATTTTTCAATTCCCCCCCTCCCAGCTAATTTATATTTATATATATATATATGTATGTATATGTATATGTATATATATATGTATGTGTAAGTGTTTGCATCTGGATGTATGTGTATTTGCATATATGTTTATATATGTATATATGCGTGTATTTTTACGTATCTGTGTATGTGTACATATATATATGTGTTTGTATATGTATGTTTGTGTATATATATATATATATATATATATGTATGTGTGATCACGCATGTGCTTTTCCCCCATTTACGTATGTGCATTTGCTGTACATATTTATGCGTGTGCTTATATTTGTGTGTTACTTATTAAAAATGTTTTTTTTCTATTATTTAAGTTACTTACTTAAGCTTTCACCTATTTTATTTTATTTCATTAAAATAAACCTGTAACGTATAATTTCTACCTGCCCGGCTAATTTATTTATATATATATTATATTTAATTATATATATCATTACACTATCAAAATAAACCTGTAAAGTATAATTCATTAACTTATTTTTCCTTTTCTTTTTCTTTCCATTTTATAAACAATAAATATCTTTCAATCTCTCCCCGCCCGGCTAAATTACTTTAAACCCCATTTTCAACCCGTTCCTTCACCTATTTTATTTTATTTTATTAAAATAAACCTGTAACGACAACGTATTATTTCTACCTGCCCGGCTAATTTATTTATTATATTTAATTATATATATCATTACACTATTAAAATAAACCTGTAAAGTATAATTCATTAACTTATTTTTCCTTTTCTTTTTCTTTCCATTTTATAAACAATAAATATCTTTCAATCTCTCCCCGCCCGGCTAAATTACTTTAAACCCCATTTTCAACCCGTTCCTTCACTAACATTAACTCTCCAACCTGTTGCCATGGTGATCCTTTTAATTAACTGTTACTTATGCCGTTATCAACAAAAGTAGCGTCTTTTAAGTTTAAACCGTTAAAAAACACGTATATAAGAATTTACACATAATTAATATTTAATTATAAAACCCTCTCTTTTTTTAATACACTCCTACTACTTTAAACTCATACGTCCTCTCCCCACCACTCCCCCTTCTTTTCTAACTCCCCTTTATCTACGATCTTTCCATTTTTATTTGACTTTATAACTTAGTCCATCTATGAATTCTGATGATGCTAGTTGGATTTTTCCTCTCTTTGAGGATTTTCCTCTAGTTGAAACAATTTGTAAACTCATTCTGGACTCACAGTAATAAATTTCCTATATATATGTATATATATATATACACACAATAAGTTTTACTGTGACATTTCGTGAGATTTATATGGTGGCTTTCTATCAATATTTTATAATTTCGACGCTCTGAAGACAGCATATTTTCGTCGGCCATCTTGATTGCCGGTTTAACTTACCTACTCGACGCTACTTGTCTTTCGAACTGAATAAACGCTTAAAATTCCGTTAAAATACGCAAAACTCATCCAGGTTGTTAAGTTTTGAGACATTGTGTTGAACAAAGATGGCGGCGTAGTTTAGATCAGTAACCAAGATGGCAACCAAGAATCAAATGTGGTCCGTCGCGTAGGTAACCTCTTAAGTTCTGAGATATTATGTTGAACAAAGATGGCGGCGTAGTTCAGATCAGTAACCAAGATGGCGGCGTAGTTCAGATCAGTAACCAAGATGGCGGCGTAGTTCAGATCAGTGTCTCAAAACTTAACAGGTTATGGGCCCAGCACGCTTCCACTGATATTTAGAAGAGTAATTTATTTATCTTGCTTTTGGTAACATTTATTTGTTATGTATTTGAATTTTTGGCTTTTTTCTTAGCTGTTGGCTTTTTTGCTAAATACACCTTCGTTGTTTTTTATTATTTTATTGCAAAAAAAATGCTTTTAGAGTACAAGGCATAAATATTTTTTGTGATAGGTGTGCCGCGAAAATTAAAAAAAAAATGTAAAAAAAGGTTGGGGACCACTGATACGACAGTGTCCTTATTTCACCCCCTGCTAGATGCATCGACCCATGACAGACGTGTCAGTTATTTGGTGTGGAAGATTGACGTTTGTAGACGTAAAATTATACCCCCCCCCTCGTAAAAAAAAACACGAAACAAACTCAGGTGTGTAAACTAATTTTTCTTAGTTACACATCAGCGTACCCGGTGTTCCTGTTTTCGATCAAGGGAGACCATCAAGGCGTGATGAAGGTGAGAGGGATTATTATGACGCGTGTGTGGCAGGGTTGGGATGATTAATCTGAATCGGGAATAAAAACAAATCAGAACGTCTGGGGTATCAGAATCGGTATCAGACTCGGTATTGGAATCGGAAAAAATATTCATATGTTCCGATGAAATAATTCTTTTAATTGGTTATTGTTTTTTTTAATGTAATATTTCATTGTTTGGTACTAATGATAAATTGATAATTATTTATTAATTTTAAATTCTAATAAAACTAAATTATTTATTAATTTTAAATTCTAATAAAACTAAATTATCCCCCACAAAGTTTATTTTTAGGTATGCGAAAACATATGCACATATTATGTTGTTTTTACTGCATTATATAGTTCTTTTTCTTATATAATTCTTTTCATTATATAGTTTTTATTATATAGTTTTTATTATATAGTTTTATATAGCTTTTTATTATATAGATTTTTCATTATATAGCTTTTGATTACATAGTTCTTGATTATATAGTTTTTATTACATAGATTTTGATTATATAATTTTTTATCAAGCTATCCGAAAATTCCCAGTCTGTATTTTGCTATCTTTGGTCACTTAGAGCCTTCACAGATGTTTCAGCTACCTATCAGTTAAGAAACATTAAGTCTGGTCAGTATCAGATAGGTGACCAGATGGGAATCCTAAAATAAAGCATTTTCATTCAAACGATTGCTTGATTAGTATTCCGATCAGATTCCCGAGCTCGACAGAAATGTTCTCCGAGTTTGACAGAATAATTCTCGAGCTTGACAGAAAAAATCCAAGCCTCGACAGATAATATCTGGATTTCGACAGAAATATTCTCGAGTTTTACAGAAAGACTCCTGGGCTCGACACAAAAAATCCCGAATTTGACAGAAAGATTCTCGAGTTCGACAAAAAGATTCCAGAGTTTTATAAAAAGATTCCTGGGCTCGTCAGAAACATTTATGGGATTGACAAAAAGATTCTCGAATTCGTCAAAAAGATTTTCGAGTTCGACAGAAATATTCTCGAGTTTTACAGAAAAATTCCTAGGCTCGACAAAAAAATTCCCGAATTTGACACAAAGATTCTCGAGTTCGACAAAATGATTCCCAATTCCCAAGTTTGACAGAAAAGTTCTAATAGAGAGATACTCGAGTTCGACAGAACGATTCTTCGGCCCGACAGAAAGATTCTCAAATTCGGCAGAACGATTTCCGAGTGTGACAGGATAATTCCCGATTTCGGCAGAAAGGTTCCAGAGTTTGACAGAAAGATTCCCGAGTTTGATAAGATACACCTGATGAAAGTCGTAGGTTAATTTGTCCGAATCGTTGTAAGAATTACACCCAAGATGAGAACACTAGTTCAAAGAATTCAGATAATATACACAAAATAGCAAAAGAACAAAGCGGCACTTGAGAAGTATCGACCAGAAAGCGTTGTATGGAGCAGGGCGTTGACACTTCCGGCAGATTCTGTATGACAGAGTAGCTTGCCAGGGAGAGTTACTGTGTGTCTGTTCGAAACAGTTGTCATATCCGGGGCGTGGCAATCAGTTCCCCTGGAGGAATAAACGGTATGCATAGACGATGAAACGTCCTTTCATCAAAGGGTTGATATGTCATCGGCTGCATCGGGTTTCTTCGAGTTCTTTGTCGGCATCATTACTCGCAGGACCATTGTGTTGAAATAAAGGAACACAACTTTTTTTATAAGAAAGATAATCTAATAGACAAACATATAGCCATTTATATGTCTCTCGATCGGTCTGTGTGTCGGTCTGTCGAGCTGTCGGTCTGTCTGTTTCCATATTTTCAAACTCTATCTTCTCCGAAACTAAAAGTCGCGGAGCGGCGCTTGGGGCCTCAAATCATTAGAATTTTTTTATGGGCTGTTATTTTATGGGTCTTTAGCCGGTTAAAATTATTTTTAAGGGGACAAAAATGGGTCAAAATTGAAAAAATCTTTAAACATTTTGTACATTCGTTTTAGTTTATTTTTAATTTTTAATCAGTTCATATGCGTATCATGTTGGCACAGTAGTAACGTCACCAACTTTAAATGCTAAAGTTTCGGTTTCGATTCTAGCTGATGGCACCCACATACGTTTTTTTACATTTCAGAAATCACGACTCTGTAATAATATATGCGAAATCTGGACAAATTAAAATATCATATTTAAGCGTATTATACACTAGGGCATATCCGTCACCACGCTAGTTTTATTTATTTTAAGCATTAAGGAGGGGCATTTTATAAGAACTTAAGACCTGTTCTCGACAAAGTTGAGATTCCAACCAGACTGCAACCATTCACGAACGTTTACAAGTTCCAAGTTTTATGTTCGTTGCCGACTGCAATCGGATCCCAAAATTTATTTTTTGTCACCGTGGACAGCGTCCACACTTCAACCGAATTATCTCTTTTTTCGTGTTGAAAAACGACAGAGAGAGAGAGAGAGAGAGAGAGAGAGAGAGAGAGAGGGGTGGGAGAAAGAGAGAGGGGAGAGAAATAGAAAGAGGGAGAGAAAAAAGGAAGAGAGAGAGAGAGAGAAAGAGAGAGAGAAAGAGAGAGAGAAAGAGAAAGATAGAAAGAGGGGGAAAGCTAGAGAGAGGTGAGAGAGAGAGATAGGGTGACGGAGAGAGAGATAGGAGAGGAATTTTATATAGTTGGGGTATATATATATATATAGCAAGTATATATGAATTAGGACCAAAACATGTTGTTATATATATATATATATATATATATATATATATATATATATATATATATATATATATATATATATATATGTGTGTGTCTGTCTGTTTTCGTCTATGATGTTCATGACCATCTATGTAATGTTCGTTGCGGGTGTGTGTGTACCGTGTTAACACATAAAACAAGTACAAAACTATATGGCCCCCTGACTTGATACCTTGAATTTTATGAGAAAAAAAGAAATGTCCCAAAAGATGTGTGTTTTCACCCATAAAACGCCTCAGAATTTTCCCAGGGTCAAATATTACGTTTCCAGATGCATGTGGTCTTGCTTTTGGGTAACTTTCAGCAAAATCTAATGGTCGGAAAATATTCTATGTCCCGGAAAGTGCTATTTTTGGCCATTTTGACCCCTTTTGATCCCCCGGGGACGCAACCAGAATTTACCCAGGAACAAATATTACGTTTCCAGATGGATATTCGTGTAGTCTTGCTTTTGGGTAATTTTCAGCAAAAGATTCTGTTTCAAAAGTGCTATTTGTGGCCATTTTGACCCCTTGTGACCCAAGCAAAATTTTTATCGAAAATCCGAGAATGTTACATTTCTTCTCTTGGGTAGTTGTAACTTCATGCAAAATTTCAGAAAAATGTAATTAGTAGTTATTGAGAATTTTGGGAACGAACGAACGGACAAACAGACGAGAGTGAATTCTAAGGTCCAAATTCGACTGGTGGATAGAGATACCTTCAACAACAGTTTAACAAACGGGACGAATAACATCTTACAACCAGTTCTTCATGGGACGAATAAACATCTTTGTTTGCTCGTGTTGTATAATCGATTCTCTCCATAACGATCTCTCGTTATCGCTGTCACATATATATAATCATATTTGTTGCACTTCTATAAATATGCGTGTTGCTAATCTATCTATATATCTATAAAAGTGAATGTGTCTGTCTGTGTCTCTGTGTGTCTGTGTACATTTCCCTACGCAATAACTCTGTCAATTTTAAGTCTACAGACTCGAAATTTGATATACAGGGTACTGAGATTTGAGAAAATCTATGTGATCGGTTTTCGGCCAGAAATTTGGCTGTTAAGGGGTCAAAGTTCAACGATTTGACCTTTGAGAACTCTACCAAACTCCTCCGCCAATTTTGGGTATAAACACTTGAAATTTTAGATATATGTTCCTTGGACATGGATCTAACTTACTAACTTGATTTGAGCCCAAAATAATAAATGTTAAGGGGCCATAATAGGGGTCAAAGTTAAAAAAATTGACCGCTTTTTTTTTGCTCAACATACACCTCCAAACACTCGGGCAACGCCGGGCTGAAATGCTAATAAATATATATACTCTGCTTTTTCCAGCGGGGTTCTCAATCAAACACGGAGACGGTTTCATTAATAAAACTGTATTTATTTATGTATTACTTTGCCTCTCAGTGGTAGTAGGATGTGTCGAGTTAGGGTGGTGGAAGGTGAAGATTGGGGCGAGCTAGCGACGTGACAATCGCACGCCTGTCTCTGCCTCTCTCTCGTCTCTCCGTGTGTATCGTGTTCGTTGGACCTTCTGCTTTTATTGGCAATTTCTTTCTTTGTTTCATCAGAGGTCAATATGTGTGTAAAAGTCCGACCTGGAATCTCTTTGTTCCATCAGAGGTCAATATGTGCGTACAAAGTCCAACATCGAATCTCTTTGTTCCAGTTTTTTCTTTGTTTTCTGCTAAACTAAAATTGGTGTGTGTGCACGATCTCCAAATTCTTTTATCCAACACTCGCCCAGACAAAGGAAAGACATACCCTTTTGGTCGCAACCATCGCCGTAGTGTTCAAGGTTTACTTCTGAAAATGTAAATAATTTTTTCCCCCGAAAACTGAAACAATTCTATTTCCACGTTCAACATTTTTCCTGGTTGTGACTCTTTGTTCTCAGGTTGCACGCCGTCTCTTTTTTAGGGTGATTACATACTACTGTCTTTCCAACCGTATGCTTCAATGGCTGTCGACTCCAATCCCAAACAAGAAATTGTCTGTCCCGTCTTCTCACTCCAACTAATTAAATTTACCTGTGTCCTAAATTCCTCCTTTCTAATTACGTCATTATTGCAACGTAGCACTCAAGAATCAACACGTAATTTTGTTTATATTAGCTAAATTCCTAATTGTTTGTTTTTAACATAAAATTAAAAAATAACGTTGCCGATACATATTTTAGCTGACAAAACATCTCGAAATAATCATAATAATAATAGTCGTTCATGATTAGGTTCTTCGCGAACCAGCAATATAACACTTCTCCCATCCTATTTTACCAAAAATGTATGACATAGATGCTGGAGACCCCAGGAGCAGTTTACTTACCGGGTAAATGCTGGGGTCCCCATTTTGTAGACTGAATTGAGGAACCGGTTATTGCGAAGATTGCGTGTTTGCTTTTTTTTTTTACACGGTGGTCACCACTTATCAAGGCCCGGAAGCCACTCAGGGATAAGGGTTATTGCAAGTACAGTACGTTAGTGTGGAGATTTAATGAAGTGTTTACTTAAGAGGGCGGTTCATTAGGAATTTATTAACGTTGGACTTGAAGACATCCAAGTTGTAGTCAGGTGGGAAGCAGGCAGACGGAACAGAGTTCCACAGACGTGCAGTTCTAAGAAAGAAGCTTTGTTCATGGAATCCACGTTTTGATTTAGACACAGATAAAGAGTGGGGGAAATTTTTCACAGTGGATTCAGCTAGACGGGTGTTTTTCGTGAAAGATTGGCGAGGGGGGACCAGAGATTAGAGTTCAGACGAGCACCTGTCATGGAAATAACGATAAAGCTTACTATGAGGTCGCCGTTTCTTGTTCGTACAAGCATAATAAAAACCATCAGCGATAAGGGCATGTGTTACGAGTACATTTAAGACATTAAAATCAAGCACGCTGAAACAGGAACATATATTTACACATGTACAAGGAATATTTATTTACACAGAAAGATTACGGACGTTACAGAGTGTTTGTGTGTTTATAAACAAGCATGCATGTAGATACACGTTCGTTGCGTGTATGCGTGGGTGAATGTATACGAGAGTTCGTCGAGGCATACGTTGGAAGTTCACTGTGTGTGTAGGGGTTTATTAAGTTATACGAGTTTCATTCTTACCTTGAGAAAGGTAAACGTAATTTGCGTGCCGCTCACATTAGAGGTTTGAATCAAAAGCGAAGATATATATAGAGAAAAACGGAAGAAGAAAACAGAATGCCACCTGTTGGCAAAACGATTACCGCAAGGGCGATAACCGGTGCGTTATTCAAAGGTGTATGTATGGATGTGTGTGCGGTTTTATCAAACGCATGTTAGATTTAAAAAGGCATTTTTTTTTCTATATGTCATATCCTACTTTTCTTTAGTACAATCCTTAGGTGTTCACGCCTCATGACCTAAAAAAGGTCAGACCCCGCCCATATTTTTTTTTCTGAGGTCAATTATTACCTACTGACTAATTCATTATTTTATTTCGACCGGATATCTCTTCCGGTCTCATGGCATCCGCTGGATGTAGATTATACTTCCTACGACCAATGTCGGCTGTTTCTTCAGCTACCTGTCTGTTATAGTCAACAGACCCACCCCCTTTGCCTCTCCATCAACTCTCGACGACTTTTCTCGTCCGATGGTGCGTCTGACCCCATATCTCCCAGGGGTGTTACTAACAATTAGGCCTTTTGTGTTTCCTAACCATTGATCCTAATCGATCACTAACAATCCATTTATGCCCTTATGTTTGGGGATCAAACAGAAAACCCCTACCTACAATATCTCCACTATGACACCTTGTTATCCTATGATTCCCGTTTGGGACCACATTTCACTTATTAAATTGTTACGTATTGACAGTCTTTTTTTAAAGTACTTTATTTTATTCCTCTTTTTACGTCTCTTCTACCCTGAGTGATTCCCTACATAATGACCCTGCGTGTCATTATAACAGCCCGCCTCGTACGCTGTGTTGGGAAAGTATTCCTCTGTGTCCTTCGAAGCTGACAACTGCAACTAGCCTCGGCTCACAGGGCGGAACTGTTTGCCTTCTTGCGCTGTGTGGAGAAGAAACTATACCTACGTGTCTCCAAGTTGGATACAACTCGCCCGCCCGGGCCCTACGGGGCCTGGGCACCAGAGTTCAAGCAAAGACCATATGTGGGGGCAACCCCACATATAAGACCATTGTTCTTGTAGCAACCAGTTATTGGTCAATGTAGGGGAAACCCTTCATACCAATTGTCACTATACAGCTCCTCTACTCCCCGGGGAGCTGGTCCCCATTTACCCTTCAATCTCCACATAAAAAAACGGCCTTGTGCCTAATTTGCTCAATGGAGAAGCAAATAAATCCGACAACTAGCCTTTCATAACTGATAACTTGTGTGGGAAAAACGGATTTCCATACTTGAAACGGTTCCTATATCCCGTTTCAAGTATGGAAATCCGTTTCTCTTAATCTCTACTGTTATATGAAAGGAACTTCGTCTGTGTCTTTGTATAGAAATTAAGGTATAATAATGTTGCATACTGGGGTCTTTTGGGGAGAGACATAGCTTCCACTGAGAGAGAGAGAGAGTGAGAGAGAGAGAGGAAGGGAGAGAGAGAGAGAGAGAGAGAGAGAGAGAGAGAGAGAGAGAGAGAGAGAGAGAGAGAGAGAAATTAGCATCTCAAAAGCATGGGCCGCATTGGATGGGCTGCGTTTAGTATGGCTTCGGGACTAACAAACAAACTGAAAAGGCAGTTCTTCAGGGCAATGGTGGTAGAGTCTGTCTTTGTTTACGATGCTACAACCTGGACACTCACCAAAAGATTGGAAAGAAAACTAGACGGCACATACACCCGTATGCTACGAACAGTATTAAATATATCTTTGGAAAAATCATCCCTCGAAGCAGCAACTTTATGGCAGCCTACCTGCCATATCTAATATCATCGGAGAAAGACGCCTATGATTTGTCTGTCATTGTCTGAGGAGCAAGCATGAATTGGTGAGTGATGTATTGCTATGGACTCCACGACACGGACACGCAAGCAAAGAACGACCTAGATCCACGCACAGCCAGCAAATAGCACACGGCGCCAACTGTGAACCTGAAGATCTGAGGTAGCTGATGGAAGACAAGAAACAAGGTAGAGGCTCATTGGTTCGGGCAAGGAGCCCGTCATGATGATGATGATGATGTTGATTCCAGTGACTTATTTCCAAGAACTGCAAGCTTGTGGAACTCCTTTCCTGCTGATTGTTTTCCTCCTACCTATAGCCTTGAACCTTTTAAGACTAAGGTCAATAGGCATCTCCTATCTTTGCAATAATCATCTTTCGCTTGTGTTACTTCCTTACATCAAGCAGCTTTATGCTTTGTCTCGAGTAATTTTCACTAACAACAAAAACTAAAAAAAACAAAAAACATAGAGCACCTGGTATTCCAAAACAGTAATACATTTTAGTACTCATCAGATTCACCGGTTTGCAATATAGGGACAGCTACATATTTTTATCGCATTTCCTTCATTCTGCCTCGAGAGACAATGGATACCTTGTAAAAGGGTAGCTGTAAGTGTAATTGTGAAGCAACAGTTGTGCAATCTCCAACCACACCATTCTTGAATCGACACAATGTGATTCCAGTAACAGGGATAAGTCCAGAACGACCGGAAACAATGCCGACATAAGCAGAGGGCACATACGGCACCTGGATGGAATACTGTTGCCATATCTGGGCAGGAGCGGCCAAAAACAGCCTATCCTGCCTTGACAGAGTACAAAATAGGCTTCGTGGCTTAGTGGGGGATGCCCTTTTCTCTACCCTGCAACCTCTCTCCCACAGAAGAGACGTTGCGAGCCTATCCTTGTTTTATCGTTATTTCCATAGCAGGTGCTCGTCTGAACTCCAATCTCTGGTCCCCCCTCGCCAATCTTTCACGAAAAACACCCGTCTAGCTGAATCCACTGTGAAAAATTTCCCCCACTCTATATCTGTGCCTAAATCAAAACGCGGATTCCATGAACAAAGCTTCTTTCTTAGAACTGCACGCCTGTGGAACTCTGTTCCGTCTGCCTGCTTCCCTCCGGACTACAACTTGGATGTCTTCAAGTCCAATGTTAACAAATTCCTAATGAACCGCCCCCTTAATTAAACACTTCATCAAATCTCCACACTAACGTAATGTACTTGCAATAACCCTTATCCCTGAGTGGCTTCCGGGCCTTGATAAGTGGTGATCACTGTGTAAAAAAAAACAAAAAAAAAAAAACAGCACCTAGTATTCCCAAATGGTCATCCACTTTAGTCTAACAGTCCGAGGGAGGAAAAAATTATTAGAGTAGAAGGTGTCCTGGCATCTGAGGATCTCTACTATGTAGAAATGGAATTTTACTGCTTTTGGATTTGTTGGAGGTATTTACGTCGAGGGGGTACAAGGACTTGTAGTTCGTTGAAGCATCTACCATTAAAATACTTGTAAAACAGGCAGAGAGATGCAGCATTTCGTCGATGGGACATAAACTGAAGTCTAGCTGACTGTTCAGGACCTATTAGGTTGGCAATTCTCTTTTGGACCATATTCATCACATATATTTATCGTATCTCTTCCATTCTGTCTGGAGAGACAATGAATACCTTGTAAAAGGGTACCTGCACTTGTAATTGTGAAGCAACGGTTGTGCAATCACAACCACACCTTTCTTGAATCGAATCGACACAATGTGATTCCAGTGGCAGGGAGAAGTCCAGGACGACCGGAAACAATGCCGAGATAAACGGAGAGCACGTACAACACCTGGTATTCTTAAATGGTCACCCATTTTAGTACTTACCAGACTGAACGTCGCTTAACTTCTGTGATCTAACGAGAACCAATGTGTCAACATGAAATATGCCGCATGACTCTACCATATAGCAAACTACAGAACTTGTCCACGCTTGTCATATTAAAACATACCTTCCCTATAATACGCATGTGCGCGTTTATTAGTGATACATTCTTTCTAAGTGTACAACCTTTCCGGACAAATAAGCACGGTGCGTGTTTAGACAAGAGAGAACGGTAGCTAGACTCTAAAATGGGACCGAAGGGAGGGTCGGTCGGGTTTGTGTTATTAAGCACCTCTATTGGGAAATGACCTGAATAATAAAAAAAAAACACCCACGGCCCGCCCCGCCCGTCCTCGTTGACAGGTGCGTGTGCGAACTAATATCAAAGCGTTGTGTTGAATTATTTTTTTGTCGTTTTCATCTAAAACACCGATTAAGTTTATGTTTGGAAAAGTCGTTTGTTTTGTTTGACATTTGAAAAGAAATGACATACTAAACCCTCATACAACAACAACAACAACAACAACAGCAATTATAATAATAACAATAATAATAATGATGATAATAATAATAATGATAATAATAATAACAACAACAATGGAATAAAGATGATAATGATAATAATAACAGCAATTATAACAATAATAATAGAAACGACAAAGATAATAATGACAATGACATAATAATAATAAACTTAACAATAATAATAACAATAAAAACAAAACATTAACAACAACAATATTAACAATAACAATGATAATAATACTAACAATAATCATAATAATAATAATAAATAATAATAATAACAATAATTATAATAACAATAATCATAATAGCAATAATAATAACAATAATAATAATGACAATAAAAAATGATAACAACAGAAATAATAACAATAATAATAACAAAACGATAACGATAACAATAATAACAATAACAATAATAAAAATAGCAATAACAATAATAACAACAATAATAATAGTAATAATAACCACAAAATAACAACAACAATAGCAATAATAATTACAACTATAACAATAATATAATAATGATACCAACAACATAATAATAATATATTAAATGTTGGGTAAATGAATGTAATAGTTAAGTAAAATATTGTGTACATGTTCCAAGAAAACAAGACAAACCAACCAAGGACAGTGTACGATTGTTTCAGAGACGATATCGTGGTTATTTAGATATCATTCCCATTACCAGCAAAATCGGAAGGAAAGGTGATAATATGCTTCTCTTGAAATTTAAATCATATCTGTGAGATGTAAATAAAAAATACTAACCCATGGATTCGATGCTAAATCTATTTCCTCCAGATTTCAGAAAAAAATTGTAATATGTGCATACTTTTTCGCAAACATAAAAATACATTTGTTAGGTATGATCTATATATATATATATATATATATATATATATATATATATATATATATGCACACACACACACACACACACACACACACACACACACACACACACACACACACACACACACACACACACATATATTGTTTTTAAATCCCCGAGACAGTATTTCATGGTAAACAATTGATGATCCCTTAAAAATACATTATTACTGGTACTATAGTGAATTCGAGAGAGCAAGTTTATGCAGTGATTGCAAGTGATTGAATGACTTACTGACTAAATAGTTTTCTAACGAATGTTAAAAAAATAGTTTTAAAAGTTAAAAACTTCCAAGACGATATATATATATATATATATATATATAATCTTGGAAGTCTTTTTAACCTTCAAAACTATATAAAAAAAATTTAATTCTGATATTTTTTTATCATTCATTAGAAAGCTATTTAGTCAGTAAGTCATTTAATCACCTGCACTTAAACCTCTGTCCCGTATATATATATATATATATATATATATATATATATATATATATATATATATATATATATATATATATGTATATATATATATATATATATATATATATATATATATATATATATATATATATGTATTATAAGTTAGAAAAGCATTTCATCCAAGGCATGAAAAGTGTTAAACAAAATGTTTTTACTATAGG
>NC_136521.1:55229753-55239753 GCF_053919585.1 Euprymna scolopes | reverse complement strand
CACACACACATATATATAATACATTTATGATAGAACGATTCCAATATTTTTCACGATTCCAGATTCCGTACTTAATTCCCAATTCACATACAATTATCAATTTCAATTTTGATTCTTTATAAATCTCTAAATATTTACTTATTTTATCTCAATTACTGTAGAAGCACATGTTAAATGTGAACATATTTTCTCCAACGTGTGGTGGGCTGACCTATAGATTGCAGCTTTAGTTCAAAAATATTTATTATTGTATTATTACTACCAGCAGAAAAAGATTTTTGGAAAGATATAATCAAATAAAAAATATAATTAAAGGAATCGTTTTTGGCATCGGAAAATAAACAAACATTTTCCTGATTCCAATACGCCAAAATCCTGTAATGGAAGTCTTTGGTTGTAGGGAGGTAAAAAGATCCAACGTGTATTCCAACGTGTATTCCAACGTGTATTCCAAGTACGTCTAAGGATGGAATACTGTTGCCATATCTGGGCAGGAGCTGCTAAAAACAGCCTATCCTGCCTTGACAGAGTACAAAATAGACTTCGTGGCTTAGTGGGGGATGCCCTTTTCTCTACCTTGCAACCTCTCTCCCACAGAAGAGACGTTGCGAGCCTATCCTTGTTTTATCGTTATTTCCATGGCAGGTGCTCGCCTGAACTCCAATCTCTGGTCCCCCCCTCGCCAATCTTTCACGAAAAACACCCGTCTAGCTGAATCCACTGTGAAAAATTTCCCCCACTCTATATCTGTGCCTAAATCAAAACGCGGATTCCATGAACAAAGCTTCTTTCTTAGAACTGCACGCCTGTGGAACTCTGTTCCGTCTGCCTGCTTCCCACCGGACTACAACTTGGATGTGTTCAAGTGCAACGTTAACAAATTACTAATGAACCGCCCCCTTAAGTAAACACTTCATCAAATCTCAACACTAACGTAATGTACTTGCAATAACCCTTATCCCTGAGTGGCTTCCGGGCCTTGATAAGTGGTGATCACTGTGTAAAAAAAAAAAAAAAAATGAAATTTTTTCAAGGCAACAATTTCATATAGACATATTTCCTTCGTTTCTCCTTTAGTTGGATGAGATATCCGGCAAATATTTGATTATATCAATCCGGTAAAAATTATTTTATATGTAAGTTTCAAAATTCAATCCATCCAAGTGTTAAATCAATTTGTGAATAAAAAACAAAACAAACAAAAATATCCGGAGACAGACAAATAAAAATAAAAATAAAACAAACGAATTGGTTATCAAAGCAACGTAAAGCAAAATAGTCATTAATCACTGGATTTGCATACCAGTAGATTTATTGCATTTCATTTTTCTGAAGTATATATATATATATATATATATATATATATATATATATATATATATATATATATATATATATGTATATATATATATATATATATATGTGTGTGTGTGTGTGTGTGTGTGTGAGTGTGTGTGTGTGTGTGTGTGTGTGTGTGTGTGTGCGATCTGCGCCTCCCAATCATTGAAACCCTACTAATCCGTAAGAATATATATGTATTAGTATACTATATCATTAAAGCCCTACTAATCCATATGAATATATATATATATATATATATATATATATATATATATATATATATTGTATATACATATACATATACATGCACATATACATGAATATACATATCAATTCCATGCATAAGCCTGATGAATCCTCACAAGGATGAAACGCGAAATATTGTGTAGCTTATTGCCACATATATTGTTCAAAATTACTATATAATATGTGCACACACACACACACACACACACACACACACACACACACACACACACATATATATATTGTATATACATATACATGCACATATACATGAATATACATATCAATTCCATGCATAAGCCTGATGAATCCTCACAAGGATGAAACGCGAAATATTGTGTAGCTTATTGCCAAATATATTGTTCAAAATTACTATATAATATGTTCACACACACACACACACACACACACACACACATACACACACACACACACACACACACACACACATAAACATATATTCTTAAACAAGAAATAGATCAAAAAGGAAGAAAGAGAAAAAGGACAAAGGTATTTTCTTAATACAAACAATCAAGCGTGGAAAATGGCGTCTGTCACAAAAATATGAAACGAAATAAAAGAAAAACTCTTTCAAATGAAGACCGCTAATTCTTTTTCGTTCCGCCGCGTCTTGTTTCCTTTTCTCCATTCCGATGTTTGTAAAGATCTAAGAGAAAAGCGCAACAATTAAAACCATGACGAGATTTTGCCATTTTCTCCTTTTATGTAAACGGAGAATAACGTACAATAATAATTAAAAAAACAAAACAAAAAAAAAAAACAACACAAAAACACCCCAAATCACAAAAAAAAAAAAAACAAGCACGAAAAAGCAAACACATAGCAGTCCTTCTAAAGAGTAAGCTGGAAGACTGTGAACAAATAAAAACGACACTCTCTGTGTTTAATATAAGTGCCTTCAATAAGTTGACAGACATTTTTCGTATGTCCACTTTCAGCACTAGTACACACACTCTAGTCCCCTCCGGCTGTAACGCACTTGTTGTCCCGTTCCAATAACTCATGGAAGCCCTCCTGTCTGAGCGTGTCAATGACTCTCGTTACAGACTCTTTCATCTCCTCAATTGTCTGGCCCACGGCGCTTTTATGGAAAACTTGAATTCTGTCAAAATTAAAAAAAATATGGCCTCTACCAGCCTCCTTACGACCCCCTAATATAATTTCATTTTCTTAATTAAAAACAAAACACTACTTAATCAGTTTACATAATTTTGGAATATTACATGTTCATTTAGTGACGAATATGTACATTATAAAGATTTTCCTGCATTTTTATTTAATCAAAAGTAATTCTAAATAAACACTATATTCCTTATTGCAGACTCTTTCATCTCCTCAACAAATGTCTCTAAGGTTTTCCTTCGAGCGTACGAAATAACAAAAAGCCAGAGGGAGAAAGACTATAGGGAAGGTAAGGAACTGTCTTGGTTCCCCTCTTTGTTTAATAGCCTGTCTTTCTTTCTGATCTTTTCTGAGCACTCTTGTGACAAACTTCGCGCAAATCTTCTGCATCTTCAGTTCTTCGCGAATGATTGTGTGTACAGTTCCCACACTGACATAAAACTATGCACTTATTGTCTCTATAAACACACAACGGTCCCTATCCATGAAATTCTTTATTTGGCCAATCATCTCTGGTGTTCTGACTTCCGTATCCTCCCCACACCTCTTATCATCCCTCACAGACTCCTTGCTTTCGCGAAATCTATTATGCCTCTTAAAAACTGATTCTCCATTCATGGAAGATGGTCCAAAAGCAGTCTGAAGCATTCTATCCAAGTTTAGCGCAGTATTTTATTGCATAGCGTTTTTCTAAAGTGTCCTCACGTCTGGATTGCATTTTTGAAATTCACCAGCTGTGACAATTAGGCTTTAGTAGAGTGTATTCCAATTTCTGCTGTAGCTGTTGATTTAAATATGAAATCAAAAAAATTGGTCAATCATCTCAAAAGATGTATAGTAATACCATACTGAATTTTGAAGAGTCGACGACAATTTTGAATGCCTGTACAAAACAAGTCCGGAAACTTATTGAAAACACCTCGTATGTACTAGCATGACGTGTGCCCAAACATTGCTATGAAAACAGACACCATGGAGTCAACGTAAAACATTTTTTGAAAATTATAATGACCAAAGTGATAGGGAAGCTTGCTTAATTAGTGTTTAATCACTACGAACCAACTACGCCGGGCACCCACGCTAGTGATGTATGAAAACAGCGAATTATTGAATACCATTAGACCACTGAGTCAATCGAGCTGTAACAAAGGGAGAAGGAAATAGATCAGACAATTCTGAAGGCCACATGTGCAGAATAACAATTACAGAAATAAACTGAGACTAGCAACATCACATATGTGAAGTTGATTTTACGTCGCATCAACCCTTTTAGGTTATTTTTTTTTACGTTTTATCAAGGAGGTTAGCGACACGGTCAGATGTGGATTTGAAATTTTAGCGCACCTTTTTATGTAAATCGCTCGAGACAAGGCATGAAGCCACTTAATGTAAGGAGCTAACAAGAATGAATCAATGTTATAAGGATTACTACAAACAGTTATGATGGATATCCAGATGGGTGCCGTAAAAAGGCGATGGCGTTGAAGTGCGCTGACAATGAAGAAGACGAAGAAAGAGAAAAAGATGATGGAGACGGAAGAGACGAAGATGACAATGAAGAAGATGATGAAAGAGAAGAAGATGACGAAGAAAAGATGAAGATGCCGATGGCGTAGATGGATGTATTCATGCAGTTGCTTGGTTTGACGCTACATCAACCCTTTTAGGTTATTTTATTTAGGTGTCGTTTTGAAAGGTTAGCGCGTATGATAAACACATCCTTACCATTCTGAATAGAAATTGCTCCAGACAAGACATAAAGCCATTTTATGTAAGGGGCTAGCAAATATGAAAAAAGAAGCTGTATTACAATGACGTATCAAAACAGCGAAATTCGAACGAGTTTAAATAAAGAAAGTAGGGAATAGATCACACAATTGTTAAGAACACACGTCATAATAGTATTTACAGAAAAGACTGAGATTTTTTTTTTTTTTTTTTTTTTACAAAGGCATCACCACATTATCAAGGCCCAGAGGCCACTCAAGGATAAGGGTTAAAGAGTGTACAGTAGAAGTTGGTCAATATAGTAATCATTAGTAATGAAAATTTGGTAAATTTAATAACTTATATGGAACGGCTCATCAAGAACTTATTTACCTTAGACTTGAACACAACCATATTGTAGTCAGCCGGAAAGCAGGAAAACGGAAGACAATTCCACAGGCGTGCAGTTCTAAGAAAGAAGCTTTGTTCATGGAATCTATGTTTAGGTTTAGGCACAGATAAAGAGTGGGGGAAATTATTGATAGTGTTTACAGCTAGACGAGTGTTTCTTGTGAAAGTTTGGCGAGGGGGGACCATAGATTGAAGCTCAGTTGAACACTTTCCATGAAAATAACGATACATCAGAGACAAACTCGCAACATCTCTTCTGTGAGATAGAGGTTGTAAGGAGGAGAAAATATAACATAGCCACTCCCGTAAATCTCAGAAAAAAAGTAACACGCCTACGATTGAAAGTTGATTGCAGTAACTGGCTATGTCAATTTGTTTTTAGCTAGCTTCTACCGCTTTATAGCTAGTACGAATAAAAAAGCAAAAAAAACAAAACAAAAACAAAACAAAATCTTGCGACATTTCATGAAATGCAAGGTGTTTCCTTGCATTCCATGAAATGGAATGAATAGGTGTTTCCAACCTACAGTCCGCGTGTTGTATATGGAATACAGACCCCAGTAATTAAAAAGACATAAATAGGATTAAAAATAATATTTACAAAAGGAAAAGGTAAGAATCGAACCCAGTATTAAAAAGCGAAAAGTGAATACATAATGCAATTTCAGGAATTTAGTGAATTGAACATTGTGTTTAGAAATAACCAAATAATGATACAACTAGTAGGTCAGATATCGGGCAATCTAAATTAAGGAATGTCTTTGTTTTGCCAGAAACGTGTTGGACATATATGTATCCATGTATCCACGTGAGGAGAGTGCACGTTTGGCCACGCTTCTGACGTCACAAAGAAAGGTAGGTTTCAATATATTCAGTTAAGAGGGTTCGAAGTTAGTCAGTTTTCTTCGTATTTTTAAGATTATTTTATCCCAAAATTATGAAAATGGATAAGGTGGAAAATTATTTATTAAAGAAAATAAAAATAGAATTTGATGAAAACGATCGTACGACATAAGAGAGTTCATAAGGGAGGTAATTTTCCGTTTTGCATTTAAACAAGATGGCGGCAATTTTTCACCAGCTAACACAAAGTTGTTTTGTTTAATAATTCAGTAATATTCAGGTAATTTCGACTGCATAATTTGGAAGTTATCATTGTAACTTATTAGAAGTGACAAAAAAAAAAAAAAAACAGTGGAAATCATCATTTTTTTTAAAATCTGAAAACTCCATTTATCGATTAGAAAATCTCGTCGGCATTCTGTAGAATGGCCAAAAAAGGAAATGTGTAAAAATAGTAAGGTGAAATTTTTTTTGTTCAGAAAATGATTTTTCGATTTTAATAACTTTTATGTACATCACAGGTAGGATTTTCTTTTTTCTTTTATATGAGCACTATACTGCACAAGTACATTATTTCTTGGGTAGATACTATACAAGTACCTTATTTCTAATTTAAAAATGAAACTACTTCATGATTTTACATAATTTTCTGTCGTGCAATCTTTTCCGTATGCCGCAGGTAAAAGTGTGTTTTTTTACATCAGAGTGCTATAGTGAAGAAGCACCTTATTTCTTATCTAAATGTCATACAACTCGAATATATTACGTGATTTCGATTTTGATAACTTTTATGTACGACAAAGGTAAGATAGATCATTAATCTGGCACACGGCGCTCTGATGGAAAACGTAAAAAAATATGAACAATTAAAGAAAAAAAAAAGAAAAAAAAGGAAACGTTCGAAAATAATGTTGTGGGTTTTCTTTTGATTCAGAAAATGATTAGCAGGATGAGGTCTTGGAGACCCAGATTCACTAAAAAGCAAATTTGTTGGCCAAAACAGTATAAAACACGCCCAGGTATATATTTTTTTAATTTTGGACCGAGTAGCTGTAAATAGTCAACAATATGCCTCCCTCCCGCTCGAAAACTTTGGAGACTCCTACTGTAGTACATGACACTTTTTTGTCTTTTTTTTTGTTGCTTACCCTAGTAAAGTGTAAAACCATTTTCATTGAATAAATATTGCTTAGAAATGAGAAATCTTAATCGATAAAAATGTCGCCCTAAAGAAAACAAGCGTCAGTGAAAGCTCGGCGAATACTCGTCGGATGGCAGGGACTAGGCTGGCTTTGGTGTTGTAGGAGGTGATGTTGGTGATGTTCTCAACGTATGATCAAACGAAGTAGTCCAGCGAGTTCAGGTCGAGGAAAGAAGGGGGGCATTTAAAGAAGGCTATAAAGTCGTAGCATTCTTCTGAAGCTAAACCTGGATCTCTTTCGATTTGTGGGCCGGTGTGGTGTCCTGTTGCCACACCCAGTGTCTGCTAACAGGCACGTTATTGCACTATGGGATCATCACACTCTTCAGCACCCTCAGTGTTGATTTTCAAGCCGACTTCGAAGATGTGAGGTGGCATGATGTGGCCCTGACTTGAAACCATACCAAAGACCAGAACCGTAGCCGGAAACTTTGTTTTCATCAACCTGGGCATGTCCCTGTTATTCGTGGCAATCCAGCAATACATTTCGAGGGTGTTGGGAATGATCTTGTTGTCATAACTTGGATCGGTAGAGAGCATGAGTTTTACAGCGGCGCATCTCCGATCTCGCTCGTTGAACATTGTGTCACTTTCAGACATGATAAAATGCTCCTATCGCTCTTGGGATTTGCACACAACCGGCCAACTAATAGATGGTGTTCTCAGCTCGGCTCTCTATGGCCCGGGTGATAAGATCACAGTGTAGTATCTGTTTCAGCAGCTACTGCAAGCAAAGACCATATGTGGGGGCAATCCCACATATAAGTTATTGGTCAATGTAGAGGAAACCCTTCATACCAATTGTCACTATCCAGCTCCCCTACTCCCCGGGGAGTTAGTCCCCATTTCACCTTCACTCCTCACATTAAAAACCGGCCTTGTGCCTAATTTGCTCGATGGGGGAGAAAATAAATAAATACCCTGCAATCAAAGACCATATGTGGGAGCGACCCCAAATATTGGGCCATTGCTCTTGTAGCAATCAATTATTGGTCCATGTAGGCGAAACCCTTAATACCAATTGTCGCTATCCAGTTCCCCCTCACTCTCCACATTAAAAAACGGCCTTGTGCCTTATTTGCTAAGTGGGGGAAGCAAATAAATATCGGCCAACTAATAGATAGCCTGCATAAAAAAGAAAGAAAAAGAAAAACGGTTTTCATCAAACGGAAATGGAATCATTTCATCATTCTATGGCGATAATTTCATCGTTCCACTGTCTTCTCGTTGTATGCGTATAGAACGCTCAGAATTTTCCGGATAACCTAATAGCTAGTAGGAAGATACGTGCGACAATTTGTGGAATGTATATTACATTGTTTTATTTATTTATTTTTATTTATTTATTTTTTGCTCACCCTACCTTTTTACAGTTTCTGTATTTCTCTAATTTCCTCTCCAATTTTAATATGTATTATTTTCAAAATATTATTTGATGAGGTTGGTCAGAAGAATATCTCACAGCTACGAGGTGCCTTCAATAAGATTCCAGATTGAAAATTCAGTATACATCTTATGAGATGACTGATCAATTTTTATGATTTCAGGTTCAAATACAGCAGGAATTAGAATACACTCTACTAAAGCCTGATTGTCACAGCTGGTGAATTTAAAAAAAGCAATCTGGATGTGAGGACACTTTAGAAGAACGATATGCAATAAAATTCTCTTTAACATTTGGAAAAAAATGCCACAGAAACGTATGGAATGCTTCAGATTGCTTTAGACCATTTTATATGAATCGAGCATCAAGTTTTGAGTGGTATAAGAGATTCAAGGAAGGCAGGGAATCTGCGAGGGATGATGAGAGTTGTGAGAGGAGTAAGGGAATCAGAACACCAGAGTTAATTGGCCAAATGAAGAATTTCATGGATAAGGATTGTAATGTGTCTATAGAGACAATAAGTGCACAGTTTGGTGTCAGTGTTGGATTGTACACGCAATTATTCACAATTCAAGATTTGCACGAAGTTTGTCCCAAGGGTGCTCAGAGAAGATCAGAAAGAAAGGCATTGTCATGATAGCAGGGAGATGGTCAAGCTGATCAATTTAGATCCCGCAGTCCAGATCTTGCTCCCTGTGGCTTTTGGCTATTTCCTAAGCTCAAGGAGGGGGGAAACTATAGAGGCCATCGTTATGAGGCAATTGATGAGATGGAAGATGCTGTGACGAGAGTCATTGACACACTCACACACGAGAACTTTTATGGGGCCTTTCAGTAGTTGTTGGAACGATGCAACAGGTACATTGCAGCCGAAGGAGATTACTTCGAAGGGGGCTAGAGTTTCATGTGTGTACTATCAATAAAAGTGACCATACAAAAAAGTTTGGAAACTTATTGAAGACACCTCATAAGTATTACATTAAATCTTTCTTTTGCCTGACACTTTTTTCTTTTTTTTTTTTGTTACACAGAAATCACCACTTATCAAGGTCGGGAGACCACTCGAGGATAAGGGTTAATAGGGTATACAATATTCAATGTGATTATAACGTTTTTAACATAGGTAGTAGGATTTTTGTAAGTTCGATTACATAGGGGGGCGGTTCATCAAGAACTTGTTTACATTGGATTTGAAGAGAATCAGATTGTAGTCACCTGGGAAGCAGACCAACGGAAGAGAGTTCCACAGGCGTGCAGTTCTAAGAAAGAAGCTCTGCTCATGGAATCTACATTTAGGTTTAGGCATAGATAAAGAGTGGGAAACTATTGGCTAAACGAGTGTTTTTCGTGAAAGTTTGGCGAGGGGGGACCATAGATTGAAGCTCAGACGAGCACCTGCGATGGAAATGACGATAAAGCAGAGACAGGCCAGCAAAGTCTGTGGGAAAGAGGTTGAAGGGAAGAGAAAATAGCATCCCCTACTAAGCTACGAAGTTTGTTTGAATTAAAGGTTAGATTGTACAGGGCATTAAATATCGCGCGGACCGTACAGGGCACGGTTAAGATGCCCTGGGAAGTGACTCATGGTTGAAGTATTTTCGAATTAAAGAAACTTCTACAAGTACGTAGGCGTAAATCTTTTTTCTTATATAAGAGAATGAGCTACTAAAGAGATCAAGCGTGAAAGCAACAACTCAGAACATGACAATGTAATTGTTAAAAGT